>NC_091759.1:3753554-3923554 GCF_043380555.1 Nothobranchius furzeri | reverse complement strand
GTGTTTAACCCTTGTACGACCTAAGTGCATTTTTTTTGTGCTCAAAGTACAAAAACGTTAGAAAATTAAAGGGTTATATAAGGGTTAAGAATGTTCAAAAATGTAAATTTTGATATGTATAAACAGAAGAAAAGATTATACCAGGATAAACATTGTTACCGCACATGCTTCAGATCATGTTGCGATATAGATTTCCTTTCCTAGTGTGGACATTTAGTTTATGTTCATCTTTCTTCATTATAAAAAAAAGCCACAACTAGGAAATAATAATGAAAAATTCAATACAGGAGCAAAAAAAAAAAAAAAAATCTGTAATCTTTGTTGCTGCTTGTGTTGTTACTGTTGAGTTAAGTTCCAATACCCTTCATCCACCACAAGAGGGATTTGAAACCCTTGCAACTCCTCATTACAAATGTAAATGAACACATCCTACACAGATATGTGAAAACCAAAAAAAAAACCTATTAACCCTCCCACTGTCTTTATGGGTGACCCTGCGAGGAAAGGTGAGCACCACCTCACCCCTGCCACACTGGGCCCAAAGAATAAACCATCAACCCTGCTCAATGGTCAACTTTCCCCGCGGGGTCACACCCATTAGGAAAGTGTTAGGGTTAAACAATTTCAATACATGCTTAGGTGTTAAATTAATCAGAGGTAAAACACATCACTAGTGTCTATGTGGTATTTTTGTAGATTCCGTTGCTGGTATCTGCATACAGTAGGAGCTCCGTTGGCCACTGCAACCCTGTAAGTGACAGAAGTGATGAACACTGATGAGGCCGACTGATGACTAAAGCTTCCCTGTGGACATTTCACAAATAGCACCATCACTCACTCAGCTGCTTCTTACCTGCAGGTGTTTTGGCACCAACAGCACTCAGCGTGGATCCTCCAATAAGCAGGGTTTCTCCTTTATGTTGAAAATGCCTCGGGGTGTTTGAACGACCCACATCTTCGCCCCTTAGTGGTGACAAACTCTAGGGCACCAGACGTGTCAGCGACCCACTTTAGCGACCGCACACTTAAAAGCCGTTTTCATAAGACACACCAAGCTGGCAATGGTGTGGCTTATGAAAGCGCCGTGGCAGCATAGCGACGTGGCTGTTTTTACGGCTTTCATGCCGCCAAGCTTGGTAGCTTGAATGAAGATTACAGCCTGGCGCAACAATGGGTGGTGTCATGATCACTTGTGGGATATTCGCTGAGCCCCGGCCGGCAACTATATTGGAAAGTGAAGTAAAACGGGCAGTAAGTCTTGCTATTGTACACAGAATCAGCCGAGATGGTAAACTGGAGCGATGCAGAGCTCTGGGAGCTTCTCTACGTTAAAGCTGAAGCTCAAAACACCAGACGATTCAGGGGGACTGTGAAGGACGGACACCTTTAGGGGCGGCTTGTGACTAATTTTAAGGAGCGAAGCTTCAATCGCTGTATAAAGCAATATATGGCCAACATAAAAGGAAGTCTGTGACAGTGCAGAGACCGTCCCATACCCTCTTATACCGCCATGGTGGAATCTTTTGTGAAAAGCACATGATCCCACCACAATACCACCACGATCTGACCACTTACGAACAACTAAAGGCCTCCAGAAGCCGCCTCAGCTTTGCAGAAAGTTGGTGACAATATTTGATGAAAGAGGCCATAAATTCATGCACTTTGTGTGTGTGTGTGTGTGTGTGTGTGTGTGTGTGCGTGCGTGCGTGTGTGTCCGTGCGTGTGTGTGTGTGTGTGTGTGAGGGACGAACCCAGAGGTTTCTGCCATGCTGTACACCTGGTGACACCCTGCTGCAGGCCTCAAGACCCGCAGTGCTACCATTTACCACCAGAGACCAGCAGAGTGATGAGGAGCAGCTGCCACTGATTATCAATCAGCTGCCCCTGAAGTCTTTTTAAGCCTCCCTTGGTCTTCAGTCAGGGAGACACAGTGACAGAGGAGACTGGGTGTTAAAAATGTCTCTTAGCTGCTCTGTTCTGGTACCTTGCAAACTGTGCTCTCCATTCCTGGGGTTTTTGGGTTTTGTTTATGTTTTTGTTCATGTTTATGTATTTAGCAGACACTTTTGTCCAAAGCGACTTACAAGTGATAATCGGCATGCTGCCCTTGAGGCTAACAACAACAATAACAACAACAAGTTGACATCAGTCATGGAGAGGAGGGAACAAGGAGTGGACAGTAGAGAGGGGGGACCAGTGCGGGGAGGGTGCTAGTCTAGAAGATGCTCTCTGAAGAGCAGGGTCTTCAGGAGTTTAGTGCCCCAGTTGCTAATGATACTTTGTGCCCTTGTGCCACCCATTTTGTGTTTTGTTAGAATCTCCAAATCCTCCTTTTATTTTAACTGTAGTTGTTTGCCTTTGAGGATTTAAGGAGATTTCTAGTTTGATAGTTGTGGGTCTTTTGTTTTGTTAATATGGAAATGGGTTTGGTTTATTATTAGAAATCCCATTTTGTGGTTGTTTAGTTAAATTAGGAGTTTGTTACCCATTTTGGTTTCCTCTCTCTGGTTTAAAACCAGAGAGAGGACTTTAAGTTAGTTGTTGTTTGGCTGCTCCCTGTTTTTAGCAGAAGGAGTTTATTTTAGTTTAACTATTGAATACCTTTTATCCCACTTTTGTTAAAGGGGCATTATGGAAGTTTGACAGCCAAAACATGTATAGAAATAATAAATTTCTTCTTCATACATTCTCCTGCAATGCCCTGGTCCTGTAGAATGAGCCCTGGCATTTTTACTGAGATTGCCTGTTTTTCTGTAAAATCACAGAAAAAGAGCTGCTCGGGTCGAGCAGGCTGCTTCATGCGCGTTCACGCTCGGGCATAGCCCGTAGCATTTGCTATCAGTAGCTTTAGCAGCAGAGAGAGGTAGTGCCAACTCAGCGACTTTGTCACTGTTCCTAACACCTAGTGATGAACCTAGCTACTTTTCTGAGGACCCTTAGCTACTTTCTTCTAGATATTTCCTGCAAAGTAGCAACAAAATAGCCATTTTTACTCCGAAGCGCTCTTTGAACGTTGTTTCAGCTGTCATCAAGGATATAAAAGCTACAGATATGAAAGAAGTTACTGGCGCTTTAGTTCATCTAGAAAGATGACCGTCTCCCATGCGGATGATCCGGGTTCGAAATTAGATGTGAACAAAATTTATTTAGAGTTTATTTTTCACATTAATGGTATAATTTCTTTACAGGAAGATGCCCAAATTTTTATTTGAGACTCGCCGAACAGCATTGAATTCAGAGGTGAAAAAGATGTGGGTTCAACTTTCATTTTGGAACAGTTTTTCAAGCAAGGGAAGGGAATGATCTGAGCATGCAGGAAGACTGACCCATCTTAAACCTTTGTCGGCTGTGCTGAAGAGAAAGGTACAGAACCAAAATTATTTAATTAATTAGCTGCGCATTCTCCTGTCCTCTGTCCTCCGACACACACACACACACACACACACACACACACACACACACACAGAGCTGACTGTCTCAGCTGTTATTTTTGTTAAGGAGTGTGCACGTACAGTATGCGCGCCTCGTGCACGAGCCTACTATTGAAGCTGCCGTTACGCTTTTTGCCTGAGGGGGCAGTCGCGAGCATAAAAATTCAAAACACCATAAAGTCCCTTTAATAAACCTTTTTAAACCTATCATTCTCTCCCCTCCTTCCATTCACATTTAACATCCCAACTGACACCATTCATTCCCTTTTTATTTGTCTTTATTTTATTTTACTCTGTGTTCTCCCCTCACTGCTCCTAGACATCAGCGGGGACGTAACTGTGTGTGTGTGTGTGTGTGTGTGTGTGTGTGTGTGTGTGTGTGTGTGTGTGTGTGTGTGTGCGTGCGCACGCGCATGTGAGAGAAAAAGGCGTGAGGGTTGGCGTTCTTGTATGTTAGGTGATGTGACTCATCCGGTGTTAAAAAAGAATGAAAGAATGAGGTGAAAAGGACACACCACCTAAACAAAATTGAATATACACTATATTAAATTTGTCACAGTGCTCATGTTTACACACACGGTGGGGGGTGGGGGTTGGGTCACCATGCAGTGCTAATCAATACTATCGCTATTGGAGACATATATCATTGGCAATGAGGTAGACTGTCTCTGTGTTTGTCTATGAGAGGAAGACTTTATGTGTTGTGGAAACACAGACATAAATCAGACAGTCTGCTGTATGTGAATGTATTTATATACTGTATGTGTTCAGGATAGAAAAGAAAGCATGTTGGTGCATTATTCTTATTCAATAATCTTGGAGGCAATGGAGCCAAAAATATGGGCAACGTTTACCCATCTAAAGACGTGACGGACACAAGAAGACATAACGTTTTAGTAATTTCCCCCCATCATGTCTTTGTGGACAAAAGTTGTGTCAGAGACGAGACGGTTATGCATTTTAAAAAGAGTTGCAAAAAACAACGAAATGCAAGTATTTGAGATTCCAGAAAGATTTTTGCAATAATCTTCAGAGAAAAGCCAGCTGGAATTCATCATGTCCTTGAATTCATTTTGCCTCACAATTGAGATTTATCAGTTCATTTATTTATTTTATTCAAAAAGCGCAAAAAGCTTTCAAACTATCAAGATCTTTGTTAATGTGAGTTGGTTTACAAATCAACCGTCTCCTTCCTCGTGAATAATTCATCTGGTAGCGGTTATCCTGGTCCGCAAGAGAGATGTTAGGATTTCTCTTTTGACAGTTTCCTTTAGTCCCCTTTTAAATGATTGATCCCCACTACTCCACCTCCCCAAAAATGTTCCCATTCGTATTCCCAAGAGAGTGCCCCTTATCCCCGGAATGTAAGTAGACAGCTCGATCTTGATCTGAAGAGTTGTCTCACCCGTTTTATTGACTTATAGAAGATATTTGGTTTTTCTCATAAAAGTTGTATTCTGAACCTGCGAGGATGCCTCAGAACACAAACATATTGCAAATTATTTTCTCGAACAAATTTATTCAAGCAGAGAAACAGTTGCTTTGCATTGGAAGGAAGGCCGTCGTTCACAGGTGCCATTGTCCCTCAAACTGCAACCAGCAGGCAAGGAGGGGCAAGTAACAACTGACGAAGTCTGGGTTCAAAACGTTAACCCACAATAACCCATCATCAATCGCCATTCAGTGAGATTTGTTTGGATCATGAATGGAATTACCAAAAAACAACTAAACAAATGCAACTTACATCTGACGGATAAGGGATACTTTTCAGGATAAAAATGTTCACATTTTGAACAAAAAGCATCAATATTATGAGAGAAGACTAAAGGAGGCTATTTTCGTCTAAAATGAACAGAACTGTTAATATAAGTGGAGGGCTGATGTTTCAACCTTCCAGTACGTATATTCTAGCTTGGAATCAGTTAATCAGATCGTTTGATGCTACGAAACGTGATTAAAACATGCTGCATATGAATCAGGTCAAGAAAGACCCCAACGATCCTGTAGAAAGGAGATGGCTCCCATTAAAGAAGCTCTTTCTTCAGTTTAAAAGCTTTGAACTGAAGAAGCTCAAGATATCTTAAAAATGTAAGTTCAGCTTTTGTGGTTTGAACTCAGTTGATCGGTCATAGGGACTGCCAAAGGCCCATTCAAAGCCACAAGACCATGGCAGCAGTTTTTGTTTTCAGGTGAGACGACATTGTCAACTACTGCATCAAGGAATTAGTTTTTATTGTAAAACTGCAAAGTTCTTCAACAGATTTTTTAATGACAATCACATTCAGTTGCATGCAAGAAACGCCGGCAAGCTGTAGAACATCACAATAGAACAAAGGCAGTGTTGGAGGTGTTTTTACTTAAGTTATATTTCCAAATCTGTCCGTCTCCCCATAACAACCTCACGTGTATCCGATCTGCTCGCCTCCACAATGGCAATAATAATATTTTTAATATTCCAACCAGATGCCCAAACTTACCATTATTATCCCTCCTATAACAGCTTGAGTGTGTGTGTGTGTGTGTGTGTGTGTGTGTGTGTGTGTGTGTTCCTAAGTGTGTGTACATGTTTGTGCACGTCAAGTATATCAGTGCAGCTTCTGTTTCTGATTGTAAAACATGCAGGCCCTTGCTGTATTTAAACCACATGTGTTACACAATTGCTGTTCTCGTTTTACATTAATAAAATGTGTGTGTGTGTGTGTGTGTGTGTGTGTGTGTGTGTGTGTGTGTGTGTGTGTGTGTAATATGAGAGAGTACTCCTCTTTCTGCTCCAAAGTGTTATGGTAATAAAATCATCACACAACATTTCTGACATTTAACCAGAGATTCTGAAAAGGCAGAGGAGAGCAGAAAATATCCTGAGGGAAACCTGCGGTTAAGGTTTCAAGTCAGAGTGATTATTCTCAATATGATGGCAGGTTTATTTTCATACTAATTTCCAAGCATCACCGCTTGAATCAAACAGCTCTGTGTGAGGCTGACACGCAGGAACCTTGCCTCCAGCAGGCAAGGGAGCTGATTTGTGGAGGCAAAATCTCAAAATTTTAGTGCGTCAGAAGTGTTTCCATAAATATTCCAGCAGAGCCAGTACTGGATGTACACTCATCCATCCCATTAAATCTACTGACAGGTGAGTGATCAACATTAATTATCTTGCTAAAGTGCAATGCTCTGTCAAGAAATGTTGAGTCCTAATATTCTTGTAAATGTCATTTGTGCACTTGGACATTGTTGCAGACCTAACACACAACGCCATGACAACGAGACTCATGGCTGGCAGCAGTCTACCTGGTCTGGAGAAAGAGAGCTGGATTTTTTAGATGTGCTGAAAGAAAAGAGATGGTACTATTGAATAAACTGATTTATCAAGTGTTTTGGACACCACAGGAAACCTAAAAGTTCCTATTGGATATTTTTTGTTTTACAGTAGAAATTTAAAATGTTCCCATTGGCAGTTTACTAATACAAACCTGATTACAGATTGAGAGCCAAACTTATGGTTTTTCCTTTATCGCACACTGCTGGATTAGATACTTTGTTTGACTGTGTATGGAAAGTCAGATCAGGATCCCGTCATTCCAGAGCCTTCAGCTTCATTACCAGGATCCCACTAGGGCGTGTGCTTGGTCCTCAATTGTACACAGATAAAGCTGTTCACCAATGAAGCCACTGTAGTGGGGCTCATCACCAGTGGTGACATGACATGCATGGAGGAAGTTCAGAGATTGGTGGGGTGGGGTGAATACCTTGTTCTTCTGTGACATTAAGACCAAAGAACTAACTTCTGGAGGCAGAAGTCCAACCTCTGCCCATCTGCACCAATTTGGAGTGCCTGGGGTAGCTCAAGTTTAAGGTTCTCGATGTGCACATCAATGCAGACTTTCAGTGGACCTCAAAAACATCTGAGGTTGTGAAAAAAGGGCTAGCAGTGTATCGTGATATAGAATGGAGTTTGAGCAATGCTTCAGGAACCAGACTTTGCCCCCTTAAAAAATCTCATTCATCCATCCATCCATTATCCTCCGCTTATCTGGGATCGGGTCGCGGGGGCAGTAACCTAAGTAGAGAGGCCTAGACTTTCCTCTCCCCAACCACTTTGGCCAGCTCGTCCGGAGGAATCCCAGGACATCCCCTGGTCAGACGATAGACATAGTCCCTCCAACGTGTCTTGGGTCTTCTTTTAGGTCTTCTCCTGGTTGGATGTTCCCAGAAAACCTCAGCAGTGAGGAGTCCAGGACACATCCTAACTAGATGCTCAAACCACATCAACTGGTTCCTCTTCATGTGGAGGAGCAGCGGGACTACTTTGAGACCCTCCCGAATGACCGAGCTTCTCACCCTATTTCTAAGGGAGAGTCCAGACACCCTCCTGAGAATTTTTTTAGGCCATTTGTATAGTGGTCTTTCATCACTACCCAAAGATTTTGACCATACAGGTGCTGGCCAGTAAATTAGAATATCATCAAAAGGTTGAAAATATTTCAGTAATTCCATTCAAAACGTGAAACTTGTACATTATATTCATGCAATGCACACAGACCAATGTATTTCCAATGTTTATTACGTTTAATTTTGATATTTATAGGTGACAACCAATGAAAACATCAAATCTGGTATCTCAGAAAATTAGAATATTCTAAAGGCCAATGAAAAAATGTTTGTTTCTCTAATGTTGGCCAACTGAAAAGAATGAACATGAAAAGAATGTGCATGTATAGCACTCAATACTTAGTCGGGGCTCCTTTTGCCTCAATAACTGCAGTAATGCGGCGTGGCATGGACTCGATCAGTCTGTGGCACTGCTCAGGTGTTATGAGAGCCCAGGTTGCTCTGATAGTCGTCTTCAGCTCCTCTGCATTGTTGGGTCTAGCGTATTGCATCCTCCGCTTCACAATACCCCATAGATTTTCTATGGGGTTAAGGTCAGGCGAGTTTGCTGGCCAATCAAGGACAGGGATACCATGGTCCTTGAACCAGGTGCTGGTGGTTTTGGCACTGTGTGCAGGTGCCAAGTCCTGTTGAAAGGTGAAGTCTGCATCCCCATAAAGTTGGTCAGCAGCAGGAAGCATGAAGTGCTCTAAAACTTCCTGGTAGACGGCTGCATTGACCCTGGACCTCAGGAAACAGAGTGGGCCAACACCGGCAGATGACATGGCACCCCACACCATCACTGACGGTGGAAACTTTACACTGGACCTCATGCAACGTGGATTCTGTGCTTCTCCGCTCTTCCTCCAGACTCTGGGTCCTTGATTTCCAAAGGAAATGCAGAACTTGCTTTCATCAGAAAACATAACTTTGGACCACTCAGCATCAGTCCAGTCCTTTTTGTCCTTGGCCCAGGCGAGACGCTTCTTGCGCTGTTTCTTGTTCAAGAGTGGCTTGACACACGGAATGCGACACCTGAATCCCATGTCTTTCATGAGTCTCCTCGTGGTGGTTCTTGAAGCGCTGACTCCAGCTGCAGTCCACTCTTTGTGGATCTCCCCCACATTTTTGAATGGGTTTGTCGTCACAATTCTCTGCAGGGTGCGGTTATCCCTAGAGCTTGTACACTTTTTTCTACCACATTTTTTCCGTCCCTTCGCCTGTCTGTTAATGTGCTTGGACACAGAGCTCTGCGAACAGCCAGCTTCTTTAGCAATCACCTTTTGTGTCTTGCCCTCCTTGTGCAAGGTGTCAATGATTGTCTTTTGGACAGCTGTTAAGTCAGAAGTCTTCCCCATGATTGTGGTGCCTTCAAAACAAGACTGAGGGACCTTTTAAAGGCCTTTGCAGGTGTTTTGAGTAAATCAGCTGATTAGAGTGGCAGCAGGTGTCTTCTATATTCAGCCTTTTCAGAATATTCTAATTTTTTGAGATACCAAATTTGGAGTTTTCATTAGTTGTCACTTATGAATATCAAATTTAAATGTAATGAACATTGGAAATACATTGGTCTGTGTGCATTGCATGAATATAATGTACAAGTTTCACGTTTTGAATGGAATTACTGAAATATTTTCAACCTTTTGATGATATTCTAATTTACTGGCCAGCACCTGTAGATGGGGGTAGCCAACACATTCTCAGGCCAGATAGGTGACCAAGCGTTTGTTTCCGATGCATCGGGAGCCAATGCGCAGTGCCAGAGCGTTGGTTTCCAACACCTGCTGTAAAACAGATTTCACCGATTTCTGATCTTAACCCTCTTGCTATTTAACCTTCCCTTTACCCCCAACCTAACCTTAAACCTCTTGCGCATGTAAAACTTTGTTCCTTGTTGCAACGTCCCTCTCAAACACGGTGAACAGCAATTTTAGAATGAGAAACAGGGTAAAGTTTAGGATGGGGGTGAGGGGAAGGTTGAATAGTGTAATGAATGAAATGGGTCCATTTTCACCATCGAATTGACACAGTAATCTTTCATACACGCCAGAGCTGCAAAGTCAAGGTTACACCAGCTGGAGGATCCAGAGGCACAAATCAACCTTTTGCTCACTTAGTGTTCTTCAACACAGACATAAATAAACTGTCACGGCCTCCCGCAAAGCCCTTCTCTCTCTGCCCCAGACTGCTGGATTCCTCACTCTGAGTAAAAGTGAATCCACACAAATTCTACAAAACATTACAACTTTTAAGTTAAATTATCAAATGTGATGAATGAACAAGATGTTTAAATGAAATGTTTGAATAATCTGTGCTTAAATCAATGAAGTTGAAATGAATATTGCTCTTACAATGATCAATTGCAGATCTTACGATCAGTATGTGTTTGATGTAACAAGTTAATCATTATCTACACTCATACATATCTTCACGAGATACAAATTAAGGTTAAGATTCACCTCACATAAGTGTTATAAGCCGTTCTCATTCACAGTGATAAAATAATTTTGTATCTGAGGAGGACGTGGCTTTCTGAGGGATGTTGGTAAATACTCAGAAAATTGTCAACTTCTGATTGGCCAAACTTGGCCAGAAATCATAACAAAGTAGTTGAATAAAACAAGAATTACTTCCCGAGTAATTCAGTTTCTAGCGGAGTTCCAAACTAGCCAATTCGGAACAAGCATCTTTGAGACATCTCTTTTGACATACAGTCAAAACCTGTTTGCACGCTGACACAGCCAGCTCCCTAACCCCGGCTTTCCACAGGAGCCGTCAGCAGCACGTTACTGCAGCAGTACATCATAGCTGCTGATAAGAACCGCTGTGGTCAACAGAACCTTTTCCACCTGAGCCGTCAGCAGCGCGAGTCGGCCGCGTCTCAGGAGCAGCATGTCGCTGCCTTTACGCGCCGGTTCCATTTTCTACGCACGACGCCTCTGAAACGGGTCAAGTTCGACATTTTTGGGGGAGGAAAGACAGGAAATCGGACGCGGAAATGGAGAGAAGCTCCCGAGATTTTCAGAATAAAGAAACGTACTGCCTTCCTGTTGCTTTACTTTTAAAAAAAGTTACTAACTGTGCGGCCCCGTGAGAAGTTATCACCTAGCTAGCGGTCTCCTTTGTTTTTCAGGTCCGTATTGGCGATTATAAAACGGACAGAACGTAAAACACAAACCTTTTGGAGCCATGTTGTAGTTTTCTCCTGCTTGTTGTTGTGTTTACTGACAAAGTCACTCGTGTGACTTCGTGCTCGGTCGGTGACAGCTGCTCCCCTGCTGCTTCGCGTCTCGTGGGAAGGGCCAAGCAGCAGTTTACGCGAGCAGGACGTGCTGCTGACGGCTCCTGTGGAAAGTCGGGGTAAGAGCCACATCCACTTTGGATGCAAACAAGCATTCCAGCTATTGTTGTGACCTGGAGACATCTCAAGACTGGATGGGTCGTATCGGAGTTTAGTCTACGAAATCCCGATGCCGTGAGATTCGCCCGACTTCTGTCTGGATCTGCTGGGGGTCTCCACCAGGATTTGTAGACACAACAGATTGCGTCTGATGCCGTTTTATTAATAATCAACTCTCTAGTTTATAGCAGACAACAAATTCTTTTACACCCAGATTTCACAATTTCTTTCAGATGCAAAGATTCTGATAAACATCTAACTTACACCACCTACACATCACATTCCAGCACCGCATATCCACTCCATCACATCTCATTTTTCATATATTGTCATGTATAATCATTAGTTTAAAAAAGAATAAAATTCCTTTTTAACTATATACTTGACTCGGTCTGAATTAATACGAAGTGTGTTTGTGGTCCCTGAACAAGCAAAGAACCCTAGACTTCTGATTAAACATTCAAAGATCAATCAGATTGATATTTCATATTTTTATCGAATCGTCATATCTTATTGGTCATAATTAATTTGCAGTCATCACGCTATAAAGTGTGACTGCTACAATAGCAAGAGGTTAGAGGTTAACTGTCGATGAAATGTGTAATGTCCAGAAATGGTCAATTTTCACCTACAGATTGACCTACATGCCCCTGGTCATCTGCAGACCTAATTCCATCCTCCAAGGTGGATTTTACACTCTTATCTTCCTACAAGCCCAGAAGGAAACTACAACCTTGTTGACATTTCAGGAGGAACACGATGTCAGCCTGTGTTCCCAAACAAAGCCTTTTTTGATAACACAGCAGGAGTGCCCACTCTCTGAATAAAGTGAACGTTTTCAGCTCATATGAGTCAATTAATCATGAAATTCAAATAACAAATGTTATATTGGATAATAACAATGTTTTAATTAATCTGTGCTTGAATTACTGAAAGTTTGAAATGAAGTGAATTATTACATTGAATGATTTATATATACTGTGATGGACTGGCTCTTTGTCCAGGGTGTACCCCTCCTGATTGCCCATTGACCGCTGGAGATAGGCACCAGGCAAGTGGACAGGCACGTGGACAAGCAGGTTCAGAAAATGGATGGATGGATGGATTTATATATATGGTAATCAGTAATCTTTGATATCCAATCCAATCCAATTTTATTTATAAAGCGCATTCAATAAGGCATTACAACCAAATAAGGTGCTGTACACTAAAAATGTTAGTTAAATTAAACCAGCAAAAAATTATACAATCATGTCGAACACAGATAAAAGATAAAAAGGAAATACAACAAAATTCCCAGAACTAACAGGTAGAAATCAATAAAACACCGGGAGAATAAAAAATTAGAAAAACATTTAAAAAAAGAACCAGAATAATGCAGAATGACAAGGCAATCATCACCTACACTCAGACACAAGGTCCATTAAGGTTAAGTTAAACTCATGACACATAGATATTTCTTTACCCCAATACGGTATCTGAAGGAAGGCATGATGTTCTGTGGTTCTTGGTAATATCCCTTAACATGGCATGTTCCGATTGGCCAAGTAAATCATAATATGAGAATATTAAAACAGAATCACTTACAGTGACTCAGCACTTATACTTCAACTTCCAGCTTCCAACATCCTGTGAGATTCGGCATTCAGTTCTAGAGAAAGCTACGGAACGGCCGTCCGGAGCGAAACCTCTTTAACCCAGAGCATTTTTGACAAGCTGTGAAAACCCTACTAAAAGCTGCCTACCGCTGACACAGCAAAAGGTTCCTGCAGAACAAAGCTGATACTGTTTTGACTCCCTAAGAGTCCTTCTAGACGCAAATGGTTCCATCCATCCATTGTGACCCGGAAACATCTCTAGACCGGATAGTCGGTGCTGTGGTTATTCTACAAACCTTGGTGCCCTGAGGTCATCCGACCTTCCTGACCTCTGGATCCATCAAGAGGGTCTTCCAAAGGGTGAGGTGGACACATGAATTGTGTCTGATGTGGTTTTGATAAGAATCAACTTCCTAATTAACACAAACCAAATTCTTTCCTTTTTATACCCAGAACTCCGTTCTCCTAGATACGAAAGTTCTGATAACCTCACATTAATATATAGTCACTATACATCACAGTCCATCCACCTAGATCCATCCATCACAGTAAATATTAGTTAACTTGTCATGTTTTTAATTGTTTGGAAAATAAGTTCTTACTTTTTATAAACCTGACTCTCTTCTTGAATCAACACGAAGTGTTCTACAATCCCTGAATAAACAAAGAATTCTAAATCTTCTGGTTAAACATTAAAGACCAATCAGACTGGATTTCCATATTTATATGGAAATTCACATCACATTGGTCAAAATGTAGAGTAGTATATTAAGCTTTAAAAGCACCCAAATACATACAATAATTTACGTCTACAAATGTGTGATTTAACTCGGGTGTCAAAAAACGACGCTTTGGCACCGCACGTCGGAAACAAACACTTGGTCACATAGTCAGTTTTCGACGCTTCGGATGTGAGAATGTGTTGCCAATAACCAGCTCAGTGGCCTAGTGGTAGAGTGTCCGCCCTGAGACTGGGAGATCAGGGTTTGATTCCCAGTCAGGCCATACCAAAGACTTTAAAAATGGGACCCAATGCCTCCCTGCTTGACACTCAACTTTAAGGGATTGGATTGGGGGGTTAAACCACCAAATAGTTCCCGAGCACAGCCACCGCTGCAGCTCCCCGCTCTGCTCCATGGAGATGAATTTCACCACTGTGTGATGATGACTATGGGACTTTAACTTTAAAACATGCTCAGTTGAGGCTCATGCTCCTGTTACTGGCTGATATCAACATAATCAGCATGAAAATTGTCATATAAATTGTAATTTTTATGAACTTGTGTGTATCTTGCACTCTTGAATGACATGTTTTAATACACAGACGTTTGTAGAACCCCAAGTGTTAGAAAAACTTACAGGGTTTGCCTTACATAGGCGTAGCCGTGGCGGGCCGCCACAGCTGAAATCCCAACGCCACGCCTACAAGATCCCAAGTTTTTATTTTATTTTATTTTTTTCGCTGTTTCCCGAAGAAGCAGCGGGAACTACTATGTTGTCGCTTGTGATCACAGCCGGCGGGCAGCAAGGAGGAGCAGGCAGAGCAAGGTGAAGTTACAGCATAAGTTACTGAGTTTAAAATTAGAAAGGTAGCAGTGGATATAATGCTTTGTGGTTTACATGTTTCAATAGCATTAAGATAAACGAGTGTTGACGATCTTGACAGGGTTTCCTCCAGTGCTTATTAGGCCAGGTTCTCCTCCCACCAGGCTAAGCATCACTTATTCATGTAAAAAAATGTTTTTTCATGTCTGACTTTAACCGCATCTAATACTGTATTACAGCGTGAGCGCAACAGCGACAACTTAAGATCAATGTGTAAGCAGCCTGAGAGGTCGGGTGTTTTCATTTGCACCCTTAAAACCTCCAGCAGGCTACGCTGCACTATTGACGTGTTAGCGCGCGGCGCTAACAACTTAGCGACGTGACATGTCTCGGAGAAAGCGTAAAAACACGTTGGACGCTTCTTCTGAAGCGGGAAAATAACACTTCTTAAGCAGAGCACGACGTCGCCTCGGCTCGTTCACGGCCGAGCCGGACTGAGCTCGATAACATTGACCCAGCACAGCCACTGGGTCGTTGGAGCTGCCCCGTGACTGCCTGATGGAAAACCAGCGGGTTTCATCAGACTCGTAGTTTCTTGTTTTTGCTGGGGACCCCATGTATTTTACCGCTCCCTCCTGCAGTCTTCCCCTATTAAATTTTAAAATGATTCTGTAGATTCTGTGTATCAATAGAAAAAATCTCTGCCTCTGCCAGCTGCAGTAAATGTAGTTTCCAAATAATAAATAAGAGGTGCATTCATCTGTGGATCTCCTTTGATCTGCATAAGTGATATTCTCAGCACCAGAACAGTGAAGCAAAGAAAGATTCCTGAGTCTGTTAGTAATTTTATTCATATTTATTCAATTTTATTCATCTGACCTGTTCTATTTTTCTCTGAAATGAGATCAAATCAGTGCTTCTATGGGTTGTCTCCAATCTGCACTGGAAATTTTTACTTTATTTAGAGACGTGTCATAGTTTCTCCCCAAGCGCCCCCCCCCCCCCCCCCCCCGCGCCACAGCTGGAAAAATTCCTAGGGGAAACACTGACTTAGCTGCATCTCAGTCTGCTAATGAGAATGATGGGATGGTAGATGAACCTGTGATTGAACTTATTTCACAACTCAGTGTTTGCAGCACTGTAAAATATAAAATCTTGACTCATTAGTTCTCAGTGGATTAAAGTGTCACTGTTTTGTATTTCAACAACCTCATGCCCCCTCTCTGCACAACTGCAAGCAACAATCTTATTTGTTTTAGTTTATTTTAAGTGAATGTTCAAATGCACAGAGGTGTGGATTCACAAAACAAGTTAGCTGCTCCAGTTCATTGTAAAATAAGCGCTGGAATGCATTGTGCACCTCAGATTAATAGGATGTAATGGTGAAAAGGGACCCAAGGGTTAAGTTTTCCATTACTGGTGTTGTAACAACCACAGGGTCCACTAAAACAATGACAGCAGGTACGAGAAGGGGACTAATGTCCAGTTGTTATGTCTCTGGGGGTGTTTGTGTGGGTGAGCGGTGGCGGTGATGGCAGCACCGACTGGAAACAAATTGTACAGCTGGGGAAAAAAAGCGGTGACTAAGATGCAGCAGACATGTCGCTGAGCTGAAATTAATGAATCCAGTGGAAAAAAAGTCCCACTGAAATGACGGATCTTCTTTTTGCTTCGCAAATTTTTCATGTGATGCAGCAGTCGTTTTCAAAGTTACTCTGAATGTAAAATCCATGACAGATTACAGAAACACTCAGCAAAACCATCATTAATTATGAAGTTTAGAAACTTTTTTAAAAATTATTATTATTAATCTAGTTTAGTGATCACCAGTGTCATACTGCTAAACAAAAGCTGAATCAGTTGTATGCATTTATTCTAAAGAAAGATGCATTTGTGCAAATTTGACAAATTGGGGTTAGGCACTTTCTGTTTTACATTCCTGTTATTTTTTTTAGGCATTTTTTATTTTTATTTTTTGCACTTCTCACATTTACTCTGGATTAATCAATTTTCTCTGGAACTGTTCAGAACCTCTAGGCCAGAGGAACAACACATGATGCAACTCCTCGGAAATACAACTGCAAACAGGCATCTATTTAAAAATGACAAAAGTTTGGTCAACTCTTATGTAAAATGCATGCATGATGTGCAGCTTTAGTATCTGCACATCATATGTACATTTTGTAGGTTTTAGACTGTTTTTGGGGTGACATATTTGCCTAGACTCTCTTAAGTTACTATTGTTTAACACATTTAGCACATCTGTTAGCTTTAGACGGACTGTAGTTTAGTTTTCCTGGGTTAGAGCTACTCAGAATAATGTATTTAGTGTTAGTAACTGAGGTAAACAAGGATGTGCAAGCTTTTTGTGATACATTATGGGTTCTGTATTAATTAAAAAGCTTAATACATCCATTGTAGGTTAGTGTATCTGTGGTATCTGGCCAATGTGATGCATGTCTGTACCATAGACTGTACATACATCTGTACATGAGCAGTTAAAACCCATTCAATGAGTTTGATTCAACACATTGAGAATAAACACAAAACAGTTTGAAAAGGCCAAGGAGTGACTTATGAGACAATGTCGATTTCACACTTTTTGCATATTTTATTTTATTTTTTTTTAACTAAAATATGATTTAAAGGTGCATGAAGTAAGAGTGACATCCTGTGGTCAAGTTTGGGTACTACAGTCCATGTTTGAAAACAAACAAGTGACTCTCACCTTTCCCGTTGCGTGACTTGCTTGGCTGTTGCCAAATATGGATCTGTACCAGAGAAGACGAGTTATACACAGTATGTTGATAAATACATTTCACAGTAACCTGGAGTTGTTGGTAAATGGAAAAAATAGCTTGAGATATTTAAAAACCCTACTATTTGCTTCTAATTCACCGTTAGCATTGTTAGCTCAATGCTCTAACCTTCTTTACCCAATATTAGAGTAAAACAAAAGGATGCCGTGGCTTCTTAGGGGTACAAGAAATAACTGCTGAGAACCCGGTATCACGAAACAAAAGAAATGGTTGCAAAAGAAGAGTTGTTGGCTAAAAGAGGTATCCTCCAGAATTTCTATTCTTCACAAACAAGTTTTACGTTTAAAGACATTTTTGTGTGACAGAAGCCCGAAGAAACAAAGCTGCTCGAGGACATTTGATGTGATTGCAAAGAGGACCAAAGTTGATTAGATCAAAGAAATAATGAGCGAGTGCATCCATCAATTACCCCAAAACTAACTTGGTACACGCTGGCCCTACACATCCAAAAACAGAATCAACTGTAAAACTATTCAAAAATATTCTCTGCATAAATAAAAATGTTTATTTCTTGATGATTTTGACTCTGCTTGTATGAAATTTAATTAACAGAGGCTTCTATGATTTCTGGATATGGCAGCTTATTAGATACATATTTGTTGCACGTCTTTCCTTTCTGTTTTCACTGTCTGTTCTTTAGAAAAATTTGAACCCTTCAGCCCTTGACTTGACTTTTTTCCTGTTTTATATTTGCACCAACCTCCCTTTTATGAATCCTTTTAACCTCCTTTTCTGCACAGTCGAGAACAAATATATTTTTAGTAATTTCATTCATAGCCTACTTGCTACCAAGCTTGGAAATATGAAACTTCTCTAAAGAATATTGATGCTTTTTATTTATATGAACCATTTCTCAGTCTGCAGCAAAAAGAGCCATTACTGAAACAAAACTATCTGCTGCTTAAAGAGACTAATTACTTTGCCATACTGGTGTGTGTGTGTGTGTGTGTGTGTGTGTGTGTGTGTGTGTGTGTTCTACATGAGTAATACTGTAGTATAGATGAATTATTGGCAGGCATCCCACCAGCGTGTGCTGCTGAGGTTTGTGTGAACGAGTGCTTGTGTGTGTGTGTGTATGTGTGTGTATGTTGAGCTACAGCTTTTAAAAATTGGCTGGATGACAAAAATAACAATCCTGAAGGTAAAGGACACCCATCTACACACACACACACACACACACACACACAATATGGTCTTCATTCAGCCTTGTTTTCTACCTACATGCAGACTCACAAATCTGGATTGATGACAAATGTGGAAATGTTGGGAACTGGTTATCTAAGTAGCATGTTGGTGTGTTGCAGCATTACCACAGTTGGGGATGGCCAAAGCTGTACAAAATCTACCAATGTTTGTCCATTTGTTGAAAATTATTGGTGGCTTTGTAACATAACCATAAAAATCAGGTCTTAAGGACATCAGGCCCCGGTCTGGCGTCTTTGGGGGACGCCATATCAGACGCCATGTTTCCTTGTGGCTCATGATCCTGCACTTGTCGACGACATCACACTAGATGATTGGCTGGATATACGACTTACGTAAGCTACGTTACCACGCTCCAAACCATTTAGGTAGCAGTGTTGGGCAAGTTACTTCAAATTTGTAATGCATTATTTATTACTTGTTACCCTCATTTTAATGTAATTGATTACATTACAATATTACTGCTTTTAAAATGTAAGGCATTACACTACTTTTGCATTACTTTCAGTTACTTTCACCAAAACAATTTCAATAGGAATTAGGTCATGTGATGCTGAGTGAACTCATGACACATCCAGAGGAAGGCGATGTGGTGTCTGAGCTAGGATTGCTGTTAAAAACAGTCAGATATAATAACAGTTCTTTATTAAATAAATAAATGCAACAACAAACTGTACTCTCAGCACGCTGCCATCTTAGATTAACTAAGCAGGATGTGAGGTGGTGGGGGCTCCAAGCCTATATTTGCCTTGGTCCCCAAATGCCTTGATACAGCCCTGGATGTGGGACTGACTTCTGGGGAGATCTGATTCTATCACATGTATAAATATTAAATGCTTATATATTATTGCTTTTCACTGGTAAAAATATGTATTGGGGATAAATCTGCCTACTTTTTTCTTTTCAAGCACTGTTTTGTTTTCTTGATTTTATTTGAATAATTTCCGGCCCTTTCTCTCTCTAACCTTCCTGCATGCTGCATGTTTTCTCCGTCTTCCAGAAAAACGGTTTCCTAGATTTCCTACTTTCTAACTAATCGGCCAAAGGGATCTACCGAACGCAAAAAAAAAAAAAAAAAAGCTTAATATGCGCTGCACTCCAGCAGCACTGAGTTGAAATCACCGGGCGAGGGCACAGATTATGAACTCAGATGAGACAAAGCACGTCAGAAAAGTACAGAAAGTACAGGGAATATGGGCTGATATGAACGATCGCAAGTTAATTATTTTGTTTTGGTGGGACGATTTTGTGAATATAACAGCGGCCGCGCGCAGGACACAGTTGGGAGTATTTGAGCCGTTACCACTGCGTCTTCTCTGCTCATAGAATGCCCGCAAAGCTGAGTCCATAAATTACGTAATATATGTAGATACCGGATCTTTATTTTGGGCTTTCCGCTACTTTAATTTTTAGGAAACCCACATCTTGATTCTGGGTTTAAAAATGCATTGTAATTACTGCGTTACTGACAATTGTACCGAGTAAATATTACCATTTTCTTTCCCTGTAATGCCTTACATTGCCACATTACAGCAAAAAGCAATGCAGTACAGTAATTAATTACTTTTGTACCGCGTTACTCCCAACACTGTTAGGTAGTAAGAAAAATGGATTTAATAACAAAACTGCTAAACTCTTTCCAAAACCTACGTGAAAAAATAGAATTGAAAAAAGAGATGCATTGTATTTTGGCCGAGTGGTATTGCTGTAGTAAGATGATGTCCTGGCAGGCTTGGGACCCCAAGCAGATCTGGGAACTACAGCTCCAGAAAACTACAGTCGGCATTGCATTCTCTCAATGGAATTAACTGAAGGAACATCAAAGTCTGAGGAGTCACGCCGATTTGCATGCTTTCTGCTCCACAGGTACACTTATCATAATGTTTTTTTAAACTAACAACAATCTTGGCAATGGTGTAAAACTCCTCTGAAATGTATGTACTGCACCATATCACCAGGAAACTACACACAATCATGCAGCTAAAAAGAGAGAACATACTAACAAACAGAAGCTTTACGAGAGGAACTTCACAGCTTAAAGTTCCTTTTAGAGAACCGAGAAACAGTGTGGGCAAAAAATCAAATAGCATAAATAAAAGACATCATATGGGGTAATAATACAGCACAACAAAGGGGGGATGCGTGGTAAGTAAATGAAAGGAAAAGGACAAGATTCAGCAGGACTTGATGTTATAATTACAAAAATAATGACTCAAATTAAAAATACAACAGAGGGCCGAAGTGATGGAAGGTGACAGGTCAGAAGGGAAGGACCGCTCCAGGGTGGCAGAAAACGCTAAAAAGGATGATGAAAAGGAAGAGACAGAGAGAATCATAGTTTCCATTTTCCAGAGCGTCACATGAAAACCGTCTATTCATTAAAGCATCAAAACTAACACGCAATAGTCTGACCACTTCAAAGGCTGGGGTGAATATAAACAGAAGTATTCAGAGAGGGATGACAAAGATGGCCTCTGTTTTCTCTGTCAAACATTCCGTGTGTTTGTACGATACACGACACTTGTGTTTACATCTATAGGTTATTTACATCACGTACGATTGTGCTCATCATTGTTCCTGTTTTACATTAAATGTATTTTTTGAGTTTCTCTTCAGTGTTGATTGGTGGAATTGATTTTTGCTTCTGATTCAATTCGGTAAGAAAAACTTTTTTAAAGCTGGTCTCTAACTGGGCAGCAGGTGTAAAATTAGAGGCAAAAAATGCACAAAAATTTGCATATTAATGGTTAAAATCGCACAGAATTTATGTGAGACGAGGAGAGCAGCTGTGTGCCGTAAAAATCTGTGTTCACTGACTAGAAGAATTGACATTTTTTACAGCACTCTGTAGGACCTCACAAAGCAAATGCTGGTTGTTTGGTTACATCTTTCCCACTGTGTTACAACCAATCTGCACGAGCAGGGGCGGATCTACAAGGGTGGCATAGGGTGGCAGTTGCCACCCTAAAATAAAGCCTTGCTACCCCTGCTGGCAGCTATAAATTCAAGAAAAATCAGTTTTTCAACTCTCAGGCTCATAAAGACCTATTTGCAGTCTGCTTTGACAGAGAAAAGCTAGGCTGTACTCGGCATTGAATCAAAACAGGCAAAATCTTTGGATCTTGATGCATGTGTAAATTGTTTTGCCGAACAACATGGAAAATGCCGCATTCAGCTGTTGTAGGAAGGACATAATTTTATTATGTGTTTTATTTTTGTGATGGGCCTTTAAGCGTATTAAATGAGGACCCAAAACAAACACGAATATATAAATACTGGGAAAAGAAAAAGGAAAACATGTTTCTGAGTGAACAATAAAACCAAAGTACAATATCATGTTGCAGTGAAATATTTCTTATATGTTTGTATATATATATATATGTGTGTGTGTGTGTGTGTGTGTGTGTGTGTGTGTGTATGTATTGCCACCCTAGAAAAATGTTTGCCCCTCTTCTGCCACCCCATAAATAATTTAGTAGATCCACCCCTGTGCACGAGTTAACCACAAGTCCCACCCAGCAACTCTACTGGGCTTTTATTGTATACATGTCCCAGTTCAGATATTCCACTGGGCCCAAAAATGGCCTGGTAAAAAGGGGACATGTGCATACGGTGAATGTCCGATAAAATTAACCTGAGGCTCAGATAGTAGCAACCAAAACTTGCCTAATATTTCTTGCTCTTTCCCATTAAATTTGAATTGATAAGGGATTGATAGAATAGGTTTATAAATGTAGTCAATGAGTTTAACAAATTTAACATTAAATTTGTCTGTTCTAAAGATTTAAAATGACTTGTTCAAACATCCAGTGACTTAAAAACATGGCCCCGAATTTGATCAATTTCACAGTTTTTACCCAGCAGTAGAAGCAAAGTGGGATTCAGGCTTAGATTAGGAAAAAAATCATGAGATAAAAAAATTTAGTTGGATTTTTTTTAATAACAGTTCTTTGTTGCTAAACTAATGAATACAGGCATTTCTGTACATCGATTACATTTTAATGTATGGCAATATTTTCCCCTTTCATTCAAAAGTATGTATAGCTGTACATTTAGTTTTTGTTTGTTTTGTAAATGTTGTTTGTGGTAGATAAGTAGGCTCAGCAAAGATCTAAAAAATTGGGTAATTAAAAAATTTTTTGCAGAAAATTGAAATTTATTTTATCCCAGTGACCCTCGACAGGATTCTGTGGTGTCATGAGAAAGTTTTACTAATTAACCGTATCTTTTGCAGGATTTTAACAAATTGCATGCAAAAGTAAAACACTTCTGTTTAAAACATTTCATACAAAAATAAAATGTTGCCTAAACTTTTAACATCGAACATCTAAAGTAATCTGGTTAATGACGTTGCAGCAGGATGATTAGAAATATGTTCTGTTTGTTTTAGCCAAGACTGAGTTTTTGCTTCCATCATTGATTTATTAAAAAAAAATGCTGAAGTTAGAAAGGCAGCATAATTTTGTTGTAAAGAACCGCTTTCTTTTCCTCTTTGTTAGTTTTTTGGCACTCAAACAGTTTGGGAACTTCTGCTCCAGGCTCCCTGACAACATAATGCTATGATTTATTCACTGTGGCTCCTAACTACACTGACACACACTCTTTGGCTTGTAATATTCTGCCTTTTGCCCAGGGGCTTCTAAACACCAATGGTCTAAACTTCATTGCTGCCCAGGGTGAAACGCCCTGCGGGGGTCGCAGGACGGGTGAGTAATATTTACCGTTAGGAAATAGGTTGGAGCGCTAGTGTGTCCCACGTTTTTTTATACCATTATTCACCTCTTCAATCAGCTCTTTTTTGCTCCTTTCCTTTCAACACCATGCCTGCCCCACCAACATGTGATTAACCCCCAAGAATGAGAAATTTACCCCGTCTCTTTGTCTAAAGTTACGTGGCCTAACAGGACTCGAAGAGCATTCAGCGCACCTTCATCTTCTCACCCTTTACCTGCTGCTCCAGCCTCTTCACTGGCCTTGAGCAGAAATCCACGAATCCACTCAACGCTGTAGAAAACTGAGCTGTTGGGCTTATTTAAAGCGAACAGTCTACAGCAGGGGTGTCAAACATGCGGCCCGCGGGCCGGATGCGGCCCGCAAGCGGGTTAAATCCGGCCCGCGAGATGGTTGTGAAAACTTTATTTTCATACTTTACAATGTAGAGTGAAAATAAACGTATCTTTGTGAGCAAGTTTTCTCTGTAATGAGTATAAATAAAACAAAGCTGCGCTCAAGGCTCACACAAGAACTTGAATCCCATCCTGAAGTCGGCTGCCACTCAGGATGTGACTTCTGATATTGATGTGCTGGTGAAAGCTAAAAGATGTAAAGTAAAATGAGTCAAATATACTTTAAGTGCTGCATGAAACTGATCTAGCCATGTGATCTGTAAGCTCTTTGAATCACTAAGGAATTTTTTATTATGTATTGATTTTTTTTTTTTTTTTTCAAATTTTCAAGTACACTTCAGGTGTTGTACTTGTACTACACTGTCCTCAGGCTCCAGCCTTGTTTCATATTGATTGTATTAAAACAAAGAAAACAATCTGAAGTTTTTTTTTTACCGGTCCAGCCCACTTGGGACTAGATTTCCCTCAATGTGGCCCCTGAGCTAAAATGAGTTTGACACCCCTGGTCTACAGTTTTTTACTGCTGACTTTTTAGGTCACATTTGTTAACCCCTTTGAATGTTATGCTTTTCTTAATGGCTCCATTATGTTTAGCAGAAAAGTGTTTTGATGTTGTTGACTACAGTCATAAGCTGTGGGGGACATTTGCCCCATGTGAGTATTTAGAAAACCTCTTAAAAAGTAACATGATATCATCAGAAGGTATTTTCTCTTCATTTCCACTTGGGGGTCGGACTCAGGTCGGACTGATTCTTAGGTGTTTCCACTAGTAACAGGTACCAGGCTGTTGCTCCTTCTTGTAACTGCTTTGATTCAAATGGGCCATTCCCATCTGTACCGGGTCAGCCCGGGCCGGGTAGCCCCAGTCGGCCCCAGCCTGGCCTGGTTGATTCCACACATCCTTGTCTTAAGCCCATGTGGGCTGATTCTACCCACCAATCAGAGGCTTGCTCTAATGGAAGGTGTGAATTTGCTGTCAGCAGTGGGTGTGTTGGCCCTGGTCGGCCTGAAGCAGACCCCCTCGAGAAGAGGGCCGAGAATGAGCCTTGGTTGGCCCGGAAAAATACCAGGCCACCCAGATATGTAAACAACCTACGCTACCCGGCCCGGGCCGACCCGGTACAGATGGGAATGGCCCAAAAGCGTACCAAGCCAGACCAAAAACACAACGGACATTGTTGTCACTGATTATCAAGGGGGTGGAGTTGCTGGTTGCTTCAGTAGTCCACTTCGATGACCATAGCCTTTTTCAAGTCTATTTTGCTGTAATCTAACAAAAAGCCACGGCTAAGACTGGGAATATACTTGGTTTTAATCAAACCTAGACATGTTGGTCGTGGCTGCCTTGTGTAACTTGCGTTTATCTTAAGTGTTGTTTGTGCACATCCTCTGAATTTAATGTTACGTGTTCACAAGCTCCAATATGCAAGTGAGGAGTAGGGGGAGTGTGTCGACAAAACAAGCAAGTCATACTCGCCATTGTCACAACGTGTCTAGTTTAGAGGTCTTACATACCGTCTACGATGCCGCTTCTGACTTTTATCTGGTGTGATCTCTAAATTAACCAGCTTCTGATCTCTTCTATCATTGTCGTGTTTGTTTTGTTTGTCCTCTACAAATCTGGTCCTCCATCCAGTCTGAGTTCTGTACCGTGCCCCCTAGCGGAATTGTCCAGTACTACGAGCGTTGCAGCAGCAAGTATGTGTACCAGACGCTTGTGTACAAGTACATATCTCTCTGTCCTCGCTGCACTGTGTTGTATTTTTCTGTTACATACAGATTGGGTTGCCTGACATTTCAAACTCCATCTACCTCCCTAAAATAAGACCACCCACTAGAGCTGTTTCTTAGTTCTCATGGAAAAACGATCTCAACCCTGTAGGGTAGAATCAAGTGGTGGAAAAGGCCTCTTAGTCGCCAGAAGTTCCAGTTCAGTGAGAACTTAAAAATTCCTTTTAGGATTACAAAAATAACACAAGTCTCGGTCCTTTTAATCCACAATGCTAAATTGAACCTTTACTCATCTGAAATAAGTGAATTACATTCTGCTCTAATTAAGATGAAAGGTTACAGCAGCTCAGCGGAAGCTCCTTTAGGTACACGATAACGTCAGAAACCAACAGCAAGCACATGTTCAGCGCTACACAAAGTGATTTTTAAAATTCAGAGATCTCCCTCATGGAAACGAAACTCATTTCAGAAGCAGAAACCTTTTTTCGTTTAAAGGCATTCTTGATAAAGCGTGTGTGTGTGTGTGTGTGTGTGTGTGTGTGTGCTGCAAGTCCCTGTGTTTGTATCTGCGTCCAATTTAAGCGTGACTGACGTATCTCCCCCTTTAATGAATTTAATTCTTCCATATTTTATTCATCAAACATCAATGCTGGTGTTCCACACACACACACACACACACACACACACACACACACACACACACACACCACACACACACACACACACACACACAGATTCCACGTTGGTGTTCCTGATTATTTACCTCATCTGGTGGAACTGGTCAAGTGCGTCCGTCTCCTCCTCGGAGGAATCTGTTTGGTAATCTGACAGTGAAATTTAATTATGTCGCCATAGAAACCAGGATTAGGTTAAGGGATGTTTATGAACGGTCAATTAGTGTTATTACCGCAACACATGTGAGCTGAAAACAAGGGCGGTGGAGGAGCGAGCAGATGAAAGTGTGGAGAGGTCCGTCCTGAACTTGAATCCACAGAGAGAAAAGAAGTCAACATGTTTTTGGGGGTTTGAACAAATAAACAACACAAATTTCCATCTGATTTCCTGGATTCCAGCTGCATGGAGCCATCAGTAGCTTGTCTGCTGTGTAGCAAACAGCACAAGTCACATTAGGCAACACGCAAAAGTAAAAAAAAAAATAAAAAAGAGACAGAAACAAGGAGAAGAAGACTTCAAAGCACCCTTTTATGCGATCTGTTTAGAATTTTAAATCAGCAGTCCAGATCCACCACAACAAAAGATGAAACGATAATCCGATAATCGTTGCATTGTTTTACACACAGAAAATGTTTCTTAATATATTTTTGTGTTTATGTGATTGCTGGAGTGAAATGTGCTTAAAGCATGATAAAATGTTTCATTTTGATTTGTTTTTGTTCCTTTTGGCTCGTTATGGTTACGGAGGGGGCATCTGCGTGTGTGTGTGTGTGTGTGTGTGTGTGTGTGTGTGTGTGTGTGTGTGTGTAAGGAATAAAGATTGATTGTTTGCATGTGTGTGTGTGTTTGTTTACAGCATGTACAGAGCTGATTAAAGATGATTTTCATGTTATAGTGTCACCCAGCTTTGTGTTTATGCAGATCCCAGATGCTCAATCTGGTCTGGGCTCCTTTTTATTGTTTACTGGGACAGCTTAGTGTTCTCTTCTCACTAGTAATGAGTATATGTGTCAGAGCACAGTGCAAAAAGAGGCTTTTTACCTGCCAAACTGCTTTGGTGTGAGTTTTAGGCAAAAACCCCTTTCTGAGTAAAAGGAAAAAACGGAGGAAACCGTCAACATTTTGCACTTATGTGAGGTCAGAATGCTGTAGATGAAGAACTTTGTTTCGGAGACAAAATTGTGGGAAAATATATCAATTTTTGTTTGCAACAGAATTTTTTGAGGGAGTAATTTCAATAAAAATACAGAAGTAAATTATATTTTCAAATTATCTGAGAGGAGTCAGCCGAGGGAGTTTGGGCATTTGGTCAGAATGTCTCATGGATTCCTCCCAGGACAGGTGTTTTGGTCATATCCTGCCAGCAGGACTCCACGGGGTCGGACCAGGACACTCAGGAGGGATTATATCTCCACCTGGGCGAGGAAACACCATGGGGCTCAATCCAATGGAACATGCTGAAGAGAGGGTGATTTGGGCCTTTCTGTTGGGGCCAGTGTTGCCAACTGCCCCTGACAACTATATATATGTGTGTGTGTGTGTGTGTGTGTGTGTGTGTGTGTGTGTGTGTGTGTGTGCGTGCCATAGAAACCAGGCATTTTTGATTTATTGCCCAACCCCACACTAAATACTTTATTTATTCTGATACCATGATGATTACTTTTATTTTGAGTTGAACAATCCAGTAGACAGCAGCCCAAGCTTAAAAGTTCATACTGTCCACTCTCCCAGCACTTATCAGCTCCTCCAATGGGATCCCAGGGTGTTACCAAGCCAGCCTGGAGATATAATCCCTTTCTTGTGTCCTTTGTAGGGCCTGGGTTCTTCTTTGGAAAGATGAGAGATGAGATGAGAGTCTCAAAGACGTCTCAAAAACGGGTCCTCAGCCTTATGTCTCTGTTTAAACCTTCTGAGTAAATTTCTTCAGTTTTGTTTCCATGAGTCAGAAAAAGTGCAAAACGTGAGACAACTTTGGGAAACACTACCGATCAAACTTTGAACAAAATGAGACATATTGGAAAATTTGCACTACAGTCATAAGTTGTGGGGGACATTTGCCCCATGTGACCATATAGAAAACCTCTTAAAAATTAACATATCATCACAAGGTATTTTCTCTTGATTCCCACTTATGGGTCAGACTCAGGCCAGCCTGACTCTTGTGTGTGTGTGTGTGTGTATATATATATATATATATATATATATATATATATATATATAGATACATATATATACATGTATCTATGAATATATATGTATCTATGTATACATATATATTCATAGATACATATATAGATACATATATATATATATACATATATATACATAGATACATATATATACATGTATCTATGTATATATATGTATCTATGTATACATATTGATTTTAGGCCATATCGCCCAGCCCTGCTTTAGTGACATTTATGAAGAAGTGGAAGTGGTACACGGACAATATCTCAAACAAATAAAATGAACAGAAACACAATTGGAATTGTCAAAAAAAAAGTGTGATTTTGTTCTTGGTGTTATTTAAAAAAGGATATTCATACCTAAAAGATATTTATTTTTTTATTAGGGCAGTAGCTCAGGAGGTAGAGTGGGTTGTCCAGTAACCTGTGGGTTGCCTGGTCAATCGTAGCTTAGTCCAGGAGATACTGCTGTTGTGTTCTTGGTAAAGACATGTCGCCTAGCTTGCCTATGTTGCTGGTGGTCACCAGCAGTGTGAATGTGTGTCATGGATAATGGAAAGTGGTTTGGGTGCCTAGAATGTCTATATACAGTAGTCCCTCACAATAATGTGGTTCACCTTTTGCAGCCTCTCATGCTTTTTTTTTTTTACAGCGCATTGTGTTCTGCATCCTGATTAGTGCATCGTCCTCCAATGTCCTGATTGGAATAATGTTCAGTAGAAAAATACGCTACAGTGAAGTAACGCCAGAGCCAAGTGGCGCAGTATTTTGGCGGGCCAGGCTTGGAAACAAGCCCGCTCACCTTGAGAGTAAGCATCACGCTTCTAAGTTTATTTTCACCCGTGCGTGTCACACATCACAAGATCATAACTGACTAAATTAATAGGATTCTTTCTACAGTAAAACTAGAGACCGCTGGTCACGCCGTCTAATCCTGCACAACAACTCCTTTTCTTTCTTTCTTTCTTTCGGTCTTTATTTTGGTTTATAGCATTAACATAAATTTTTTCTTTTCAAACAAAACAACAATATTAACAACTTGAATTTAAACCAAAAAAGGAATAGGCAGAAGCAATGCTTATTTTAGCCTACCCTATTTTCCACCTAAGATACATAACCAACATACATTTCTTTTATTTCCCCCAATATAAATAACCACAATGAAAATTCATTAATGTCTATACATACTTTTCATACCCTGTAAATATGTGACACTTTACACCTGCTTTAAACTTTAGTAAAGAAGTACATTTCTTCAAATCATCATCTAACTCATTCCACAATTTCACACCAACAACGGAAACACATCTTGATTTCACATTAGTTCTGGCTTTTACACATTCAAACATAAATACACCACTGAGATTATAATGATCATCTCTTGGTTTGAAATAAACTTTTATGCAATTTGAGATATTATTGTTAACTACTTTATGAAGAATCTCTAAGATTTTTACTTTAATAATATCTCCTAATTTTAGCGTTTTAGTTTGACTAAATAGATTATGGGTTGGTTCGAGGTATCCCAATTTATTAACTATTCTAATCGCCTTTTTTTGTAATTTAAATACAGTCTCAACACACGTTTTACCTGCATTTCCCCAAACCTCTGCACAGTAAGACAAATAAGGCATAACTAAAGAGCTATAAATCAAAAACAAGGCTTTTTTATTTAGTACATCACTAGTTTTATAAAGTATAGCAATAGATTTAGACACTTGCCGTGTGATATATTCAATATGTGGTTTCCAACTGAGTTTACTATCAATAATCACACCGAGGAATTTAGTTTCATATACTTGTTCAATTGGGACTCCATTTAAATACAGCTTAGCACCGTCATTGTCCTTTTCATTCCATCTCTCATAGTATTTGCAGCTTCTTCATACGACTCCCTTTGAACACACCAAATCAGAGGAATTCTGGGAAGAATTTTATGAAAACAGCAGCTCAGGAGAGGTTTGAATCTGTTTCCTTGTATTTGGTTTTAAAAGTTCCGGTTCTGAGACAGCATTAATGGCAGACTTTAGTAACAGTGCATTTTCTCCCACACAAACATTTTGCTTATCCTTGACAAACCCCTGAGCACACAAACACAAATGTGAGTTTATTCACGGAGGAATAGATCACCGAAAACAAAATTAAAGCACCTTTAGACACACAGATATTGTTTGCTCCTGCTTCCTGTTGCTGGTTATCAGTCACGTCGACGTATCCTGTGTGTAATCGGAATGAGCCGAAAGCCCGCTCAGAGTCTGCTGACCTGAAACTTGTTAAATGACAAACTGAGCTGGTGAACATAATGACACAGAGACACGGGATAAGCCAGGCATGTTAAGAGGGAATGTCGGAATGCTAATCAGCTCCTGTGATAACTTTATTTATCCGGCTTCTGTTTGCTGAGAGGATTTTGCTTCTTTAGTTTCACACATTTATTCACTGTAAAAACAGCTTTAGGAGCCAACAGTCTTCTTATGTTGGAGCTGCAATTTTAAAAGTTTTATATTTGGAATTTGAAGGAATATTTGCTTAACATGAGAAAACATTACTTTTTCAGGTTTTATAACCTTTAACCTTTTGTATTGTTGCCAGTTGGCATCACACCACTTATGAGTCAAAAGCATCCAGATGGAGTGTAAAGCCTGATTCATGCTTCTCCGTCAGCTCCGCAAGGGACAGACACGCACGGATTGACGGAAGCGTTTTGCTCTCATACTTCTCCGTCTCCTGGAGAGTGTTGCAAAGCAATTCCCCGGCAGGACAACAGAGGGCGTAGCGCTGTTCTGTGGGATCCTGTCATGTATCCGGTCCAAGATAGTGTGTTTATATTGTGGTTTTTTGTATATAAGAGACTTTTTAACACGGACAAATTTGTCTCTCATCCTCCTCCACCTCTTCATGCACTCACCCCCTCTAAACTCATGTTACCTATCATTTCCTTCCGCAAATAAAATGCTTGCTGCACATCTTTTCACTCCTCCAGTCACGGGGAATTAAACGTTCATGTTTTTAGAGGTTTTTCGCGAGGTATTCTTCAAGCTTCTCCGTGTCTGCTGCTTGTTATCCTCAGCTCTCTTTATGTTTTTGAGGGCGCAATGGCAGCGGTGTAGACAACAGCGGCGTCCTGACTAATCACAAGCTTGCGTTGTCCGTCTCGACTGGCGGATGTTTAGAAAAGAGAGCTCGACTCCATCCGTCCCTGCGGAGCTCTCCAGCAGGCCCACAAGGACGTTGTGTGTCTCCGCACTGACGCAGACGGAGAAGCATGAATCAGGCTTTAGCGTTCGCACCTTCATTATAAACTTGCCATATTCTCATATGTCTTCTGCCTTCTGGTGGTGGATGTGCAGATGGCAAATCAAATCCAAAATTCAATGGCTTGGGCAGTACACAGGCAAGGGTCGTACATAAAAAAGCAGATGTTTTTCATCAGTGGGTAGGTGTTGAGAGAATCAGTGCAAGGAATGAGATCAGGTGTTCGGAGTACAGGTTTCTAAATGGCATTAGACCAGAGTAGACCAGCTGCTCCTCCACATCGAAAGGAGCCAGTTGAGGTGGCTCGGGCATCTGGGTAGGATGCCACCTTGACGCCTACCTGGTGAGGCTTTCTAGGCATGTTCAACCAGGAAGAGACCTAAAGGAAGACCCAGGACATGCTGGAAGGGCAGGGAACACCTTGAGATTCCTCTGGAGAAGCTGGCCCAAGTAGCTGAGGAGACGGAAGTCTGAGTCTCTCTGCTTAGGCTGCTGCCCCCGCAACCTGACCCCAGATAGGCGGACAAGAATAGATGGATGGATTTTGATCCATCATCCGGTCCACGGCTTTTTAATACATTTCCAGTGGTCTTTAGTATAATTGAATGCCTTGTGAGTTGATCTCTGTGGGAATCTGCCACTCGTCCAGAACTCGGCTGTGAGATTTCTGACAGGCACTAGATGCTTGAAATACATCACTCCGGTGCTGGAAGCCTTACACGGGCTCCCAGTGAAGTACAGAGCCAAATTTAAGATCCTCCTACTTGTATACAGGACTCTTCAAGGCACTGCTCCCTCCTATCTGTCAGCACTACTGCACAGACATGTCCCATCTTGGTCTCTTCGTTTGGCTGAGCGAGAGCTGTTTGTTGTCCCCCGCCCTAAACACAGATCGAGGGGGGATCGTGCGTCCTTGGTTCTGGCTCCAATCCTCTGAAACCGGTTGCCTTTGAGTGTAAAGGCTGATTCATGCTTCTCTGTCTGCGTCAGTGCGGAGAGATGCAACGCCATTATCCGTCCTTGCATAGGGCCCCGGCAGGCACACAAGTACATACGGAGTCGAGCCCACTTTTTTAATCATCCGTCGATTGAGACAGAGAACGCAAGCTTGTGATTGGTCAGGGCACCGCTGTCGTCTACACCGCCGCCATTGCGCCCTCAAAAACATAAACAGAGCCGAGGATAACTAGCGGCAGACACAGAGAAGCTTGAACAATGCCTCGCAAACAAACTAAAATATGAACTTTTAATTTCCCCCTGACTGGATGGGTGAAAAGATACGCAGCAAACATTTTATTTGTGGAAGGAAATGATAGGAAACATGGGTTTAGAGGTGGCGAGCACATGAAGAGGTGGAGGAGAATGAGAGACAATTTTGTCCATGTTAAAAAGTCTCTTATATACACAAAAACACAACATAAACACACGATCTTGGACCGGATACATGACAGGATACCACAGAACAGCGCTACGCCCTCTGTTGTCCTACAGGGGAATTGTTTTGCAACACTCTCCAGGAGACAGAGAAGCATGAGAGCAAAACACTTCCGTCAATCCGTGCGTGTCTAACCCTTGCGGAGCTGACAGTCAAGCTTGAATCAGCCTTTAGGCAGGCGCCATTGCTTCTGGTTTTTAAGTCTCACCTGAAGACAAATTTTTATGTGACGTGTTTAAGCATTAGGGGTTGCAACATTGCCTTGGTATTTTATTGTTTTTTTAGCTGCTTTTAATATATCTTTTATGCTATTTTCCTGTTTTAATTCAATGTTCTTTTAATGTTTTTATGATGTGACAGTATTATATATTGGTTCTTATTGTGAGTTTTATTGTTGTGTTCAGCACCTTGGTCTGCTGATAAGGTCATAGAAGATGCTTTATTAATAAACAAATGAATGTAGGAATAAAATTTTAGCACAACAGTTTCAGGATGTAGATGTTAGTCGGAGGAGAGAGGAGCAGAAACAGCAGGATTTGAAGTCTTACTCATTATTTACTGATATTCGGACATATCGCCTAGGGCTGGATGACATGGAAAAACAGATTATCGATTTAAAAAAATCATATTGATTGATATCATTAATTATTGAAAACTATATGAAAAGCATAGAAAATATATTGTAAGTGCAGCCATGGCCATCTTAGGCCAGTATTTTATGATAAAATCCAAAATGCAGCAGCCAGACTCCTAACCAAATCCAGCAGACGAGCTCACATCACTCCAGTTTTACAGTCCCTCCACTGGCTCCCAGTAGAATATAGAATACAGTTTAAAGTTTTAGTGCTGATCTATAGAGCTCTTAACAACCAGGCTCCAAGCTACCTATCTGAGCTTTTATCCCCACACACCACCTCTCGGAACCTTAGATCCACATCTGAAAACCTCCTGGCTGTTCCTCGAACCAGACTGAAAACCAAAGGGGACAGGGCATTTCAGACTATTGCACCCAGACTTTGGAACAGTCTACCTTCAAATCTCCGTCTCTCTAACACTGTAGAGGTCTTTAAAAATCATCTAAAAACTCACCTTTTCATCCAGGCGTTCCCTCCCTAAATGTTCTAAAATATGGCTTTGTTCGGGTTCACACCTTCACTTTGTTTATACTCATGATTTTATTTTCTACGTTTATCACTGCTATTGTTTTTCTGATGTTTTTATTGGTTAGAGGTGTTTGCCCTGATCTTCATCATGTTGTACAGCGCTTTGTGATTTATATCTGTGAAAGGCGCTATATAAATAAACTTACTTACTTACTTTACTTACTTACTAAAACAAGTTGGTTGCTTTACCAGACTTGTTTTTGTCAATCCTCTGTTGCAAACCACCGTTGTTTGTTTTTGTAAGAATGAAAACATAACCACTAGTACTGTAACCTTTTTTTGGGACAATTTATTTTGCCTCTCCTATCTGCAACATCTTGTTTAAGACACATTGCTGTTCGTTTAGGTTTGAGAGGGGAGGGCTTGGTGACGGAGTGTGCTTGGGTCCCGTTTTTGATTGGTTGGGTGTAAATAATGACTCTACTATGAGATTTTATCTCCACAGTATAACACAAGCCTGAAAGAGTTTTTCCGTGTTGTAGAGTTGCTAATGCTAATGTTTAGCATCTACTAGCAGTGATGTGCTGTGCTCCTGGATGATAAACCATCAAAAGCCCTCCTCATCAAGAGCCAAGATGGATGAGTCCATGAATGGTAATTTACAGTGTGATGTAGATCTGTGAGGCCTTTTCTGACCCAACAGTTTCCTTACCTATTTTTTCTATCAAGTCTTAATATAGGAAATAGGGGTAGAAGACCATTTTTACATTGAGCCTGCATGTGAAACTTAGAGTGACTGATATTTAAAAAATAACAAGTAAAAACAGTTTCTCAGTGAACCTACTCCTAATCAAAGGTCCCATGGTACCATGTCAAATCTAGGCTTTTTAGGTTATACCCTAGATTTCTGATCCCTGTATTCATCAACCAGTGTTCGGTCGTCTTGCAGTTTAAATCAGCTTCTATTTGGACTTGTGTTTCCAACATAATGAGAAGCATAAATTCACAAGTCACTGACACTCGGTTTTCATCTGTACCCACTCAAAATGTTTCTGCCTGTTTAGCTGCCAAATGTTCCACTGTGTTCACCAGCTTGCCACTAAATTTGTTTGTGTCTTGCTACTTGACAAAGAGTGCACTTTGGGATTATCTGAGTTTTTAAGCCAAGAACAGCTGCCTGCTCCAGTGTAACAACAAGCAATGATGAAAGTGGGCATAAAATACATTTACAAGTGGTAAAACCACCAAACGGAGCAGAAAAATATGAACAACGCACCCACACATAGAAAACAAGGCAAGGAAATTGCCTATTTCTTTTAAATCATTGTTAATTGTAAGAAATTGATCATACAATATTTTAATTGCTTTATATATAAAATGTAGATGCAAAACACATATTTTCCTCTAAAATATTTTAATATATTAGAAAAAATTGGTGCCAAAGTAAAAGGTTTGTATTTCCAACTTAATTCATTCACTGCCAATGACGACTAAAGTCGTCATTTGCATTTTTTTTGTTACTGTTTAGGCATCGGAACTAGCCCCCACATTGAGAGAACAAACATCTCAGCTCTGAAGCCGATCTTCTTCTGCATACACCACACGTCACATGATCAGGAAGCAGAAAGTCCATGTGTTAGGAGATCGTTTTGGGCCATTCCTGTAAAACAAAAAGTGAGGCATGAATCGGAAAAGCGTCTGCCGATCACAATTCGACAACGGATTATGAAAGAACGGATAACGCTCAAAACACATGGATTCTTCCTGATGTAAGAGGTGAGTCTCCTCTTTGTTTTGGCTGTTTTGGCGTCGACATCATCCTAGAGCGCAACGCTCTGTCACTCTTAAAAAAACAGTAAAAAAGGCGAGAAACGCTGGCAGCGAAGGCCTTTAGCGATCAGGAAACGGCTGGCAGCGAATGAGTTAAAGGCTCAAATTTGAATGATAAATATGTAAAATAAATCTAAAGAAGATTAACTCAAGAACAATTCCTCTCTATTTACATACTAACAGAATATACTTATTACATATATATTTGTGACATGAAAAAGAGTGGTGTTATGTATTTATCACATTTAATAACTAGACAGAAGAATGTGTGTGAATCTAGAAGCGGAAAGGACTCAAAACGCCCCCTAGTGGCTGGCTGCAGTAGGAGTTTTACGCACCACCCACTCTTTTTAATAAAAATTATGAATAAGTAAGAAACACACCTAAGATTCTTTTTTAAATAAGAGTTGCCTTTTTATTCAATATTTTTAGTCTGCTGTTCAAATAACATTTCTTACATGTTTAGCTATAATTACATCATATCTGTGTGCAGGTGAGACTTTTCAGTCCCACTCTGCGAGAGTAAGGCTTCAAAAACTCAACACGTCAACCCATAAATGACATTCTTTTTGTCAGAAAATGAATGGGGCATGCTGGACTACGGTCCAAAATCTAAATTTATCAGTAAGTATTATTTGATTGCATTTCCTGCAGATGCCGTTCAGTTTGCACCTGGGACTTTATGCTGCAGAGCTGTGAATGTGTGAAGCAGAGGTTCACTGAGAAGCACGGGGAAGCTGTAAGGTAAAACAAAAAAAAGTCAGTCAGGTCTGTAAAATTAGCATTTATTGAATCACCCACCTTGGCTTTTGAAAGTGAAGGACTGTTCATTTAGAAACCGGGCAAACGCAAAGCATGTCTTGGCAAATAAAAGTTAATCGTTAGCATTAGCATCTCCACTTCATGACTTTGTAGTAATAACACATCAACATTGCATTTTCTTACCCTAAGAAACAAATGCAAACAAAATCAGCAGAAGAGTTGTGTTGCTGTTAGCCAGTACGACTTGAGATGTCTGAATATTATGAACAATAATGAAAATCTTACTATTTCCAGCCCCCAAAAACTTTGTCTAACGTCTTCTTCCTGAAACCGGAGCACCAGAGCTTTGTTTCCACGAAAAATGACTCTAATTCATACGACAGACCACAGCAGATTAAATGAAATAACGAGTCCAACTTAGTTGGATTACAGTTTTGATTGTCAACCTTTTTTGTTTGTCATCTCTTTTCTGCAGCATCAGTCTGCAGCAATGGTGTGATACTCTGGCCCTTGAGAGTTAGCATCTGACATTTGTTAGATTTGTACTTACTTAAAAAAATGGCTTCTGCAGAGCTCGAGGACACACTGAAGAGGTAATTCAGCCATTAAAGCAGGTGTGTTGCAGTCGGGACACACTGAAAACTTCATAGTGGTCCTCAAGGAAACAAGATTGGACACCAGTTCTCTAGAGGGAACCCACAAGGTAGCGCATATGTAGAATCTCGGCACATAACCTACTAGATCAGACACTTTAGCCATTAGGTTAATCTCTGAGCTTTTTGTCTACCAGTTGAAAATGAGCCTTTCCTGGTCTTGCAATTCTTGTTAATTTAACAAATAAGCAGCAGGAAGGGGCCTTCGAACAGCCAACAGGAATGTTAACGACTCCAAAAAAGATCTAACATGCAAATTAAAACATAATCACACTTCACACAGTTTGACGGCAGGTAGGTTTTGTAAAATCTCAGTAGAACACCGGAGGTCTAATTAAATCTTTGCTGAGGCCTCGCTACGATGTTTTTGGAGCAGGAACTATTTGCATACTTTCCAGGCATCTCGTTGGAGCTGTGATGCTGATGAAGGCTCTATGTAAGATGCAGATTTGCTATATTTGTTCAGCACACAGGAGCAGACTCCCAGCTATATGGACAATGTCCACCTGTCTGTGTAGAAGCACACATTTAACAAGAGCACATCAGTTGTAGCCTTGACTCATGCTTATTCATCATTAATCAGCTCTGGGTGCAGTTAACCATAGCCTATCAGATCCTGCCCTGAGACTCCTGGATTTGCACATTTTAATTGCTGCCTCGACGAGTATTTTACTCATCTCTTTTTTCTTTTTTTTTCTTAACGCAGACAAACACAGGTAGAGCAAAAAGTCCAGCTTCCACTTTTGGATTTCACTCTTTAATCTCCAACTTGTTTCATGTTGCTGGTAATGCCAGTAACTTTCCTGTCTGCTCCCCAAATTTCTGCCTGGAATTGATCCCTGCTGCCCGTGTGTGTGTGTGTGTGTGTGTGTGTGTGTGTGTGTGTGTGTGTGTGTTTGTGTGTGTGTGAGTGTCCAGTAATTGCTTGTTAAGCTGTTTCAAAAGCAGGTGCAGTTTGTCTGAATGAGTTCTCTGTTTTCCAAGTAGCCAACTGCTTTAACCTGCCAGTTCACGTGTGTGTGTGTGTGTGTGTGTGTGTGTGTGTGTGTGTGTGTGTGTGTGTGTGTGTGTGTGTGTGTATGTGTGTGTGTGTGTGTGTGTGTGTGTGTGTGTGTGTGTAAGTAATGAGGGTGACGTTTAGTCATTATGTCTGACAGTCGCCCCCTCCCGTTTTTCTGAAAACACACCTAAGAAAACACATGCTGCCATGCTCTTGCGTGCTGGCAAACACAGCTCCTTATTTACTGGAACACACACACACACACACACACACACACACACACACACACAAATGCATGTGTACAAGCGAACGGGGATGCAAACACACTCTTTACGAAAAGACAACACACACCTTCTGTTGCTGACAGATGAAAACCTGAAATCTCCAATGAGTGGACTTTTTCTGCAACCTTCTCCGATTCGAAGCCCTGAACCTCAGTGAAGATAAACTCAGTTCTCAACTAATAGTTAAAGCCATTTTCTACAGGTTAGAGTTAAGTAAAAAAAGAAAGTCTCACACTAATTATTGCTACACAAAAGTCTTCCCTAAACCCAGGGTGAGGGTACAAACTCATTCACAAGTTAAGCGCTCTGTTTGAATCATTTCCTCCGTGAAAAGGCCATCTCCCAGAGATAGGTGGAGCCAAACTAGGCTGTGACCTTCAGCGCTCAGGAGGAGAGGAACCATCACCAATGGTTTCTGTCCTGCACCCCGACTTCCATGTCAATGTCGCTGCACTTCACTTACCTGCATGTCCACTCCATTTGGCAAGGAAATGACATCGAGCAAAGTGACAGGTACAGTGTCGGCATCGAGTGGAGGAAATGTTTCTGCCTAAAATTTGGATGAAGTCTATACAGATTTGTTTTTTGTTAACTTGTCTTTTACTCCTTGGCGGTCTGTTCAGCCTTTACACCACTGTTTATTTTAGCAATAAACAATTTTTAACAGGAGTCTGTTGTTGTTTGCAACAGAAAAGATTATTAAAAAAAACTTTCCAACTTAGTCAGAAAGACAAAGGGTGTTTGTCAATGCCAAGAAACCTTGCCTGATGTCTTGGTCCTGCGCCAGTTGCCTAGGAGATATGTCATCTGGAGCCGTCAAGATGTTCCAATGTTCATGTTCTACCGAGGCGTCTGTTGTCCGTTTGTTAGCCGTTTAGCTAGCTGAGCAAGGATACACGAGAGGTGTCTCATAGCTGTAACGGTATGAAAAGACTGTTTTCCACCAAAAGTAATTTCCCCCCTCTCCTCTGACACAGGACTAGTCTGCATGAGATATGGCCTCAAAGTCTCATGCATTTGCTATAAACTGCTTCTTTCCAGCTCAAGAGAAGAATGAAGAATGGACTCTCTCCTTTTAATAAATCAAAGAACTCTATTTTAATAAGCTAAACCAGGGATACCCAAAGTGTGGTGCGCGCACCCCTGGGGGTGAGCGAGCTGCCGCTAGGGGGTGCGCGAGGTGAAAAGTGTAATGGCTGCGGAGCTCATAGAAGTCTGTCATATGTCACCATTAGCGTTGCCAGAAACTTGTTTGTGGGTGGGCCTAAGAAAAAGTAAGTGGGCACAATAAATATAATTGAAAACAAGTATATTTTTGCGCGCGTGTGCGTGTCCTCCACATGTGCCCTAGCTTCATAATAACAATGCGCCGAGCTTCAGAACTCTGGCCTGCGCACGCTGATATGTTCCGTATTTGATCATTTTTAACGGTGTTGGAGGAATCTGAAGGTGGTGAGTCATTCTGGCAGATTGTAATTAACACCTGTCTCATGCAGGTGTTCTGACATTGTAAACCTCACACACAGAACATTGTGGATGTAACAAAATAAATAAGAAATGATTCCCATTCAGGCTATTAACAGCGTGCTGGAGATCTGAAGTTCAGAGTGCGTCTGTCAGAGGTCAGACGCGTTCCGGCTGAACCACGGCTCACGGGTGCACATGTGAGCACATCTGGGCTGGGCAGAAGTCATTTTACAACATTGGTTTAAATAGCACCAATAACGAGGCGCGGGGACTGGAGCGAGCACGCACGTACGCACACACACACACACACACACACACACACACGCAGATTCAATAAGAGCGCACGCTGCGCAAACTCCGGCGCCCCAGAAATGAGCGCTGCCTCCTCTGTGATAAAAACTTTTAAGAGGTTTTATAACATTTTTCATTCCAGGTCAAATTAAATATTAGCTTCTATTTTGGGATGACGTATTAAAGTCGGGTCCGCTCCAGCAGTGACTCCGAACCTGACTACAACCCCTGTTGCAGCATTTGTTGTTCCAGTCAGCGCGGCAGCGGGTCGCAGATTCAGCCACACCATAAAACAGCAATAAGTCAGTCTGAGGCAAAAGTGAACCTCATGGCTTTTCCATATTTTCCCCTATAGACATTTGATTACGCACAAGTAGGTGGCCAGTTCAGGTTTACGCAGAGCAGAAGGAAGGAGAGCGCTCTGGCCGCACAGGTTAAACGTTCCTACTTTAAGAAAACCGTTAAATTGCATTGTTTATGTTCTACCTGGGCACTCTAAATATTTATTTAAAATTAAATCAAAGGAAATCGTAATGGTATTGAATGTTTATTAATTACTATTTAAAAAATGAAAGTGATGGGGAAAAAGGTCGATCATATTTTTTTAACCCTGTCTGTTTAGCTTGACGTCTGATATATATATACATATATATATATATATATATATATATATATATATATATATATATATATGTATATATATATATATATATAGCCATGCCCTGATGTGGGGGTTGGGGGGTGCGTCGACATGGTCGGGACATAGAAGGGGGTGCGCGGCTAAATAAGTTTGGGAACCACTGAGCTAATCCAACAAAGTGTTAGTCAAAAAAAAAGATGTGACCAATCTGTGAAATCAAAATATTAATTACTTTACTATAATCCTATAGAATATAATAAGTAATATGACTTTAAATGTTTCCACTAGGACTGATCTCACGTAGCGTCAAGAGACGACACATTACTTTCACTGATCCAATCAGAATCTGCCAGATCTGACGGAGGCGTGGTTTTGGTGGTGCTTGGTAAATCTGTCATCTTTTCATTCGACCATAAACCAAAGCATCCGAAGCATAAAACTATGCCCACGTCATCTTTAACGCCAGTTCAAAGCGTTCTAGAGAAGTTGTCGGAGTGGCCAATCCGTAACTTTCCTCTTCAGCCAAAAGAACCAACGACAAGCTGGATAAAATCTGTTGCTGTTCCAACTGCTGCAACGGTTCCTTTCAGAATAAAAGCTGAACCATCACAACCCAGGTGGGTCTCACTAGATGCCAACAAAACCGTCGTGACCCGGAAGTATCTCAAGACTGGTCTGGTCGGCAACCGCTGCTTTTCCTACCGGCTTTGGTTCCAGAGAAGGTCAAGCTGGACCTCGACATTCCTGATCTAATGGGGACTTCCGCTAAGGGTATGTAGGCCAACGAAATGGCATTGAATGTGTTTATGAATCTCCTAATCAAAGCTTAACGTGAAGACATCACCTTCAATTCCCATCAGAACTAATCACTTCTTGCTGGTTCTGAGCAAAATTCCACATTACACCATTCTCCGTCTCATCCACCTTAGTTACACCATACATTTAGTGTTAAAGTTAGTCTAGGTTAATTTGTTTAGTAATAAATCTTTAAACTTTTAAAACTTGACTCTCTCTTCTGTTGTCTCTGAGTGAATACGAAGCTGTTATCTAATCCCTGCAATAAAAAGTTCCAATCTTCTGGTTAAAATAACCCAACAGATCCATAAGGTTGATTTCATATTTCCCATGGAATCCTACGCCTTATGGCTTATTAAACAACATGTAATTTAAATCATAGCCTAGCCTTGGTCAAAAATTTCCCAGAATACACCGCAGTATTTTCAAAAGGATGGCGGATCAGGAGCTGGCAGCTACTTCGGGGACAATTTTCAAGTTTAAATGCAAGCCAACTGTAGCTCTCGGGCCGATATCTGACATGTTTTGATTATTTTTAGATCCAAAGAAGTTATCTGTGGTTGGTTAGTTGCTCAGTAGTCGCGGCTTCATTGGCTAGCAGGTAGTAACTCACATTTAATTTAACAAACATATACACAATTTAAAAAGTAAAAGGCTCATTATAATTTATATTGAAACTTATACGTATAAAATATAACGTTATCTCCTGTGTCACGTGTCGTTATGTTACCGCCGCAGAAGCCGCGGTCACGTGATGCAAGTCTGTTCCATGTAACCATTTTCTCTGACAGGACACTGTCCTCGTAAGCAAGGCGCCTGGCCTCGCAAGACATCACCTTGCAACACTAACCCCGGTTTCACACTGAAAGCATCAGCGGCACAGAATGGCAGTGGAACGTCACTGCATCAAATAGGATCCATTATAGTCTATGGACGGTTGCAAACCAGCAGCGACGCAGCAATTTTTGCCGCGAACCGCTTCTGGGATGCTTCAATTTCCGCTTTTATCATAGGGGTAGACAGGAAATCACAGAAGGTTTCAGTGCAAAATCCCTGGCAAATTTCAAAATAAAAGTACTGCAGCAATGCAACTTCATATATATGAAGCTTACGTGTGACCCAACGGTTCATAGCGGCGTGTTTTTCATAGCTTTATTCCTGGCAGTGGAGAGGAACAACATCATATATGACATCAAACAGCGATATAAAACGTGATTTCCTTCTTTTTGGTTTGATGGCGGATTGCATAAAGAAACTATGACCTGAAGTCTCGAGGGATTTTAAAACGTCGCGACTCCAGCGAAGAGCACAGCGAGAAAGGCGTACCACTCTCTCAGTGTGAAAAGGACCGCTTTGAAGTTCGCGAGTAAACCGTTCCGCTGCTGTTTCGCACAGCTAATGCTTCCTGTGTGAAACCGGCATTAAAGAGCTAAATGACATCTTATGTGCCATTGACAATAAGGAATATTGTGTGGCTGTGTTTGTTGACTTGTCTAAAGTCTTTGATTCTGTATACCATATTGCACCTTTAACAATATTAATACCTTTTAAAATAGAATAGTATTTTTTTAACATAAAACATTAATACTTACTTATTAGCAGGTTTAAGAATGTCCATACGGTGATATTTGTTGTTGCTTTTGACTCTGATTTATTTGTCTTTCTCACGTTTAAATTTAAACCTTAGTTTTCACTTAAAAAAATAATTTATAATGTACATTTTAAAACATTGTTTAGGCTTTTAAGTTTAGGTTGAAAATCAACACTTGAAATTTGTACGAGTGATCAAATATGGTCTGAGTCAGCAACATTTAAGGCATTTGCAGAGTCATGTTTTCCAACAGACTACAGCAGACTCAAACTGTCATTTTTGAAAATTTATATTAAATGTACAGTATGAACAAGAAAAATAACAAAAGCTGTTTAAATGTCATGATTTTAGAATCAGGCTCTGGTGAAAAACCACCAGCCTGTTTCTTTTTTTAGGAAAAACCAGAAGAGCCTATTAGATTAGATTAATTCTCATAATGTTTCAATGGTTGTTTACTTTTCAGAACAAATATAGAAACTTCCCAAAACAACAAATTTAACATGTTTTGTGGAACTTTGTGCTGAAAGAAAAGGACTCGCAGGCAGGCAGACGCTTGGACAAACACTGTGAAAGTCTAATAGGTACAAGAGCGAGTGGAGTCACAGAAGGGGAACAAACAAAAACCCAGTGCGAGGGTTTCCTGCTTTCCAGCTTGTCTCATTGTAAATTCCCTCATTTAAAAAATGGTGAAATTCATTTCTCACACAGATGGGAACAGGCAAGACTGATTTCATTAAAAAACATCTGTTGGAGGAGGAGAGGAGTGGAGGGAGGGAGAGAGAATGAAAAAGAGGAGAGAAAAAAGACAAACAAGGGTGAGCAAAACAAAACACTTCTGCTGTCCTGGAATAATTTGTTTCCCCTCCAGAGGTGTGTGTGTGTGTGTGTGTGTGTGTGTGTGTGTGTGTGTGTGTGTGTGTGTGTGTGTGTGTGTGTGTGTGTGTGTGTGTGTGTGTGTGTGCTGAATTTGAACGGACATCCTTCCAACAGCCAGTAAAACAGAGAAACTGAAATACAGGTGCTGGCCAGTAAATTAGAATATCATCAAAAGGTTGAAAATATTTCAGTAATTCCATTCAAAACGTGAAACTTGTACATTATATTCATGCAATGCACACAGACCAATGTATTTCCGATGTTTATTACGTGTAATTTTGATATTTATAGGTGACAACTAATGAAAACTCCAAATTTGGTATCTCAAAAAATTAGAATATTCTGAAAAGGCTGAATATAGAAGACACCTGCTGCCACTCTAATCAGCTGATTTACTCAAAACACCTGCAAAGGCCTTTAAAAGGTCCCTCAGTCTTGTTTTGAAGGCACCACAATCATGGGGAAGACTTCTGACTTAACAGCTGTCCAAAAGACAATCATTGACACCTTGCACAAGGAGGGCAAGACACAAAAGGTGATTGCTAAAGAAGCTGGCTGTTCGCAGAGCTCTGTGTCCAAGCACATTAACAGACAGGCGAAGGGACGGAAAAAATGTGGTAGAAAAAAGTGTACTAGCTCTAGGGATAACCGCACCCTGCAGAGAATTGTGACGACAAACCCATTCAAAAATGTGGGGGAGATCCACAAAGAGTGGACTGCAGCTGGAGTCAGCGCTTCAAGAACCACCACGAGGAGAATCATGAAAGACATGGGATTCAGGTGTCGCATTCCGTGTGTCAAGCCACTCTTGAACAAGAAACAGCGCAAGAAGCGTCTCGCCTGGGCCAAGGACAAAAAGGACTGGACTGATGCTGAGTGGTCCAAAGTTATGTTTTCTGATGAAAGCAAGTTCTGCATTTCCTTTGGAAATCAAGGACCCAGAGTCTGGAGGAAGAGCAGAGAAGCACAGAATCCACGTTGCATGAGGTCCAGTGTAAAGTTTCCACCGTCAGTGATGGTGTGGGGTGCCATGTCATCTGCCGGTGTTGGCCCACTCTGTTTCCTGAGGTCCAGGGTCAATGCAGCCGTCTACCAGGAAGTTTTAGAGCACTTCATGCTTCCTGCTGCTGACCAACTTTATGGGGATGCAGACTTCACCTTTCAACAGGACTTGGCACCTGCACACAGTGCCAAAACCACCAGCACCTGGTTCAAGGACCATGGTATCCCTGTCCTTGATTGGCCAGCAAACTCGCCTGACCTTAACCCCATAGAAAATCTATGGGGTATTGTGAAGCGGAGGATGCAATACGCTAGACCCAACAATGCAGAGGAGCTGAAGACGACTATCAGAGCAACCTGGGCTCTCATAACACCTGAGCAGTGCCACAGACTGATCGAGTCCATGCCACGCCGCATTACTGCAGTTATTGAGGCAAAAGGAGCCCCGACTAAGTATTGAGTGCTATACATGCACATTCTTTTCATGTTCATTCTTTTCAGTTGGCCAACATTAGAGAAACAAACATTTTTTCATTGGCCTTTAGAATATTCTAATTTTCTGAGATACCAGATTTGATGTTTTCATTGGTTGTCACCCATAAATATCAAAATTAAACGTAATAAACATCGGAAATACATTGGTCTGTGTGCATTGCATGAATATAATGTACAAGTTTCACGTTTTGAATGGAATTACTGAAATATTTTCAACCATTTGATGATATTCTAATTTACTGGCCAGCACCTGTAAGTGAAAGAGTGATAGAAGAGGGGTCATCAAGTGGTGGGGCGTGGACCATATCTGGCCTTGTGCTCGATTCATTCAGCCCTTGAAAGCATAAAATTTTAGAGTTCATTAACAATCCAAAAGAGGATAAAGTTGCTGCTCAGCTCAGAAAAAGGTAATGATGGCATCTTCCTAGCCAATCAGAGCTCTCCATCCTAGCATGTGATCAGGCTCAAGTAACTCGGTAAAATCCCGAGAGTTTTGCTTGTGAATTTAGAATTTCTTGCTGATTTTGGACTCAAAATGTTGATGTTTTTTTTTTTTTTTTTTTTTTTTTAGAATTAAAGTGTTTTTATTTATACAAATGTATTCAAATTAAGTAAAATAAACAGTCTACATGGATCAAAAACATGGCCAAACTAGAGTTTTTTAACTCATTGTCACACCAGTTAAAGAATTAACCAAAAGTTGTGGCCAAGCATGGATGACCCTGAACTCGTCCGACTCTTCTACTAAAACACCTTTCCCTGTTATGGAAACCCCCCTTTGAGGTGAGATTGTTGCCCCTTGACTCATTCTGTGTGTAGAAAAATGAGAAAGTATTTTTGTGTTTGGGTTGACTTGCAGTCAGACAATCCATGGTCTTGTTAAGGAGAGAACCTGCAGTACCAGGAGATCTTGTTACATGTCACGCCTCTGGTTTCTGCTCAGTGGCATGCTGTCTGAGAGCAGCGACCTTTGTTTGGTTTTGGATGAAAGACGACAGATGCTAGAATGATGGGGGTCTTTTGTGGGAGATGACTTTGTAAGGACCGCTGAACGTTGACGGAAATCATGCAACGTTGGATTGTCAGTCGTAAATGTAAGGAGCTGGAGGGTACAAGCAGGGATTTTTAAAAGTGACCAGTGTAACGTCCAGCAATGGTCAGTTTTTAGGTACTGTTTGACCATCCAACATCTGGTCAAAAAGGAGACACGAGACTGTATGTGTCCCCTCTAAATCAACATGCCTCCATCACACCAGCTGGAGCTCAGAGCCTGCAGCTCTGACATACACTCAACAAAAATATAAACGCAACACCTTTGTTTCTAAAATTCATTCCAGATATACACAATATTGCCATTTATCTCAAACATTGTTGACAAATCAGTCTAAATGTGTGATAGTGAGCACTTGTGCTTTGCTGAGATAATCCATCCCACCTCACAGGTGTGCCACATCAAGATGCTGATCTGACATCACGAGTAGTGCACAGGTGTACCTTATACTGCCCACAATAAAAGGCCACCCTGGAATGTACAAATGCAATCTTTCTGTTACAGTTTATTTTTTGACATGTTTGTGTAAATTTGATTAAATCTAGAATCTAGGTCTAAAAATGTCTTAGCGCTGCCCCCTGTGGCATAACAGCAGCTACTGCATTTTACACTTGTGACTGACTGGGGCTGGAACAATTTCACTCATCGGTACAGTCTCCTTCCACTCCCCCTCCCTCCCAGGATGGAAATTCCCCACACTTGGCCATGCCACTCTGTGCCTCCTGGCAACGTCCACTTTCATGGCATTTTTCAAATCTTGACTAGGGGTGGAGTTACATTCTTCTGATGGTGTGCAGTACCTCTTTAAAATGATGAGAAGCCTGTAATTTTCATCTTAGGTATACCTCAGCTATGAGAAGTAAGAAAAAAAAATCCACGAAATAACATTGTCAGATTTTTTTTATCATTATTTTGCTATTTATGGTGGAAAATATTTATTTTGTCTCCTACAAACAAGCAACATTTCTCTCACAGACATGTAACTTCTTCTGGACGAGGCTCTCCTGTCTTAGAAAGTGGAAGACATACAAGACCACTGATGATCTCCCTCAATCAGGGGCTTCACGCAAAATCTCACCCCATGGAGTCAAAATGATCACAAGAACGGTGAGCAAACACGCCTGAACTACACGGGGGATCTAGTGAATGACCTGCAGAGAGCTGGGACCAAAGGTACAAAGGCTTCCATTGGTAACACACTACTGTACCAGGGACTCAAATCCTGCAGTGTCCCACTGCTTAAGCCAGAACATCTGCATGCCCGTCTGAAGTTTGCTAGAGAGCATTTGGATGATCCAGCAGAGGATTGGGGACTTTACTTATCATGTTTGGAGGAAAAAGAATGCTGAGTTGCATCCAGAGAACACCATACCTACTGTAAAGCATGGGGGTGGAAACATCATGCTATGGGGTTGTTTTTCTGCAAAGGGATCAGGATAACTGATCTGTGTAACGTCATATTTTGAGTGAAGACTTCCTTCCATCAGCAAGGGAACTGAAGATGAAACATGGCTGGGACTTTCAGCGAGGAGTGGCTTCATAAGAAGCATTTCAAGGTCAGTCTACAGATCTCAGCCCCATGGAGAATCTTTGGAGGGAATTAAAAGTCTGCATTGCCCAACGACAGCCCCAAAACATCTCTGCTCTAGAGGAGATCTGCATGGACGATTGGGCCAAAATACCAACAACAGTGTGTGTGAAAGCCTTGTGAAGTCTTACGGAAAACGTTTGACCTCTGTGATTGCTAACATGGGGTATATAACAAAGTATTGATTAGGTATTTTGTTATTGACCAAATACTAATTTTCCACCATAATTTGCAAATAAACAAATCAGACTGATGTATTTTCTCATTTTGTCTCTCACGGTTGAGAAATACCTAGGATGAACATAACAGGCATCATCTTTTTAAGTGGGAGAACTTGCACTATTGGAGGCTGACAGAGAGAGGTTGTTAGAGTTTAAGCTGCAGGTGACGAACAAGCCGTCTAGAAAAAAGTCTGAATTGTTTCACCATTTATAATTTATTTGTGCCCTATTTTATAGCTTGTTCTTAGCTTGAAAATATTGGTTCTAGGTTGTTTTACCCTAACCCGTTTTACAAACTGTCTAAAGGACCAAAGAAGTGCTGGTTAAAAGTATGATTACATCCATCTTTGTACAAACTTTTTTCCTTTGCTTAAAACATGATAAAAATAGGAGATTTGAAAAGATTAGACAGAGATAAAAAGTCTTACAAAATAAAACAATTAAATAGCTGAAGCAGCTTTTGTGTTGACTAGTGAATCGTTAAATTTAATTGTAGTGGTATTTAGAGGAATAACAGAGGGTAGATGAAGAGGAGGCTGCTATTGCATATTATATTTGTTTTCATGTGCTTTGAGTTTTACTGTAGCTTTATCTAATTCGTGTGTGTGTGTGTGTGTGTGTGTGTGCACGCTACGGGCAACGGTGTGACCATGTGATTCATATATGAGTAGGAGTGAAGAGTTGGTTTAAATTGCTGTATAATTCATTGTGTTTCCTTTTTATTGCATTTGAGCAGCTATTTCCCCACAGAGGCAATAAACTTTATCCTCTAAAAAGGCATAAACTGCCAGAGAGGCTTAATGAGTGGAGGAAAATGAAGATATGCCAGTAGAGAAGAGTGATTAACAGTTTCTGGTTCTGAACCTTTGGCCCGGACCAACGGCCGGCGCTGCACCTCTGTACGGGAGAATATCAATCTTCGTAGGAGTGGAGGAGTTCAACTAAGAACTGCAAGTTACATCTATTTCAGAGGTGTAGGGTGAAGTAGCATAATCTCGTTTTATTATTTGTATTTTTTCTACCCCATTTGGAAGCTGCAGCTACCTTAAACACAACCAAGAACGATATTCTTTTTATAGTGTATCTGTTAAAAGTATGCACGGAGGAATCTGAATATGTTCTCATGCTTGTTTATAACTGTTTGGCATTTCCTCCAATAATATATTTTTTATGTGGCTTTTTTCTAATTAGGTCCGATCTAGAGCGTGATAAAAACCAAGGGACAAGTTTTCTCGGGGGAGGATTAAAACGGAAGAATCAGAGGAAGATACTCGCCGAAGCAACCGCACGTTCTTTACTTGTGGGCACTCCGTGAATTTATGGGAAGGAGTGTCGGCTGTATGTTTTAAAGCACGGTGGAAAAATTTTAATTTACCCATGCGTGTTTTAACTGACATGTTCTGCTTGCTTCACTGCAGCTCGTTAAAATCTGAGGTTTGCAAACTTGTAGAGGCAGGGCTTCCCAGAGGAGCCTTTAAAGAGCAAGTCACCCCCAATCAACTTTTTTTTCTGATAAACTATATAAATGTGTGTCTAATCGTGCGGCAGACATGTGTAGTCAGTAGTTGAGCACTTTAGTGCATTTTAGTTCAAATGTAAATTTTCTGCCTAAATCTGTCAGTGTTGTGCTGTTGTCAGGTAAAAACTCTGCACTGCAGTTAAATTTAAATCTGCCATCGCTATTGGCTAAGAGGTACCCTGGAATGTTACCTGGTACCATATGATGTCACGATGTCGTTGTGAGCCTGTGTGTGTGTGTATTTGTGTATTTATTAGTGGCTCTGCCCTCTCGGTCTGCTAGGCAACAGCATGTGTTGCATTTTTCAAACAGGAAGTGGGAGTGGAGTAATATTCTGGTAAGGGGTAACTTGCTCTTTAAAGAGCAAGTCACCCCCAAATCACTTTTTTTTTGCTGATAAACTATATAAACGAGTGTCTAATTGTGCTGCAGACTCGTGTAGTCAATAATTTGGCAGTTCAGTGCATCTTGGTTAAAATTCAAATATTCTGCCTAAAACTGTCAGTGTTGCACCGTCGTCAGGGAAAAATTTGCACTGTGTTTGAATTTAAATCTGCCACTGCTATTGGCTAAGAGGTATGCTATGATGTTAGCTGGTACATTATGATGTCACAATGCCATTGTGAGCCTGTATGTGTGTGTGTATTTTGTTAGCGGCTCCGCACTCTTGGTCTGCCAGGCAACAGCATTTGTTGCATTTTTCAAACATGAAGTGGGAGTGAAGTAAGTTTCTTGTAGGGGGTGACTTGCTCTTTAAAACAGCTTCTGCAAGGATGAGTGAGTAATTGGTGGTTAGGGTTGCGTCCTTTTAAGTGACGGGCAGCATATGAGCCGTCAGCGCTAGCGACTTATCTACCCCCCTCTACCCCCCCGTTGACATGCCGAGCCTCACATTAGCAGTGTTAAAGCCTAGATAGAAGAGGGTAGCAGAGTCGCTCAACCACTGTTTTCTGTCTAAAAGCACCCGCAAACTAGAGGCCGACCGATATATTCACCTTTCTTTATGTCGGCTATCGGCCAAAATTATTTTTAAAAGCCAATTTAAAAAGTAAATAAATTAAATAAAAAATTAATAAATCAGGCACCTGTGTGTCCTACTGCCACCACTACTAGACTGAAGAAAGGACCCGAAGGACCCCAACACAACGTTTATTTTTTTTTACTGTTCTGAGTTAGTTTTATATTTGAAGTTAAATAAATATTAAGAGATTTATTGACTTATTTAATTTATATTGCACACAGTGAGTGTTCAGTTGTCTTTCACAATAAATGTGCTGCTAAACCGTGTAGATATCGGCCTTAATAATCTGCTTTAGATATCGGCCATTGGCAACAGAATTCTTTAAACACCGGTATCGGCAATGGCCTTAAATCAGCCATATCAGTCGGACTCTACCGCCAACCTCTGTTAGCTATGGTTAGCTTAGGTCATAGCTACATCGGATCAGTGTTTGATGGGTGTTAATCATCTGCCCCTATCCTCACAGCCCTGTTTTCAGCTCCATTTCTGTATTTTCTTGGAGTGACGAGATACGTAACAACCAAGATGAGGTGGTGAGAACCGCCATTGGGCTTTATTCCAGTTCTTTGGAAGGCAGGGGAGGGCTCGGCCATAATAGTCAACAGTCTATGGCGAAAACAAGCAAGGAGAAAGATGGCAGCATGTATCCAGAAAGGTCTGGTTTATGTTTTGTTCTGTTTACTTCGGCTACCAAGGTTTCACAGGTAAAGATGCAATTTAGTTATTAAGTAACTGGAAATCTGGCTCTAATCTGAATTGGTTGACGTGTTGCGGGAGCACAGCACGTAAAAAATGTATTTCTTTTTAGCAAAATATTTCTTGTTATTTTTTTTGTATGGATTGTCAACCAAACCATATAGTTTTTGTGAAAATAACCAAGTAGTTTTAAACAAGCCTAAGCTTGAGTGAAAAATGTGATGCGTTCTCATAGAAATGAATGTTATCTGGACAGAGTATAAAGTCACGTGTGCATCTTTTAGTATAAAGGTTATACAAGATGTGATTTAATTTTATTTAGAAATGATCACAAGAACGGTGAGCAAACACTCCTGAACTACACGGGGGATCTAGTGAATGACCTGCAGAGAGCTGGGACCAAAGGTACAAAGGCTTCCATTGGTAACACACTGCTGTACCAGGGACTCAAATCCTGCAGTGCCCCACTGCTTAAGCCAGAACATCTGCATGCCCGTCTGAAGTTTACTAGAGAGCATTTGGATGATCCAGCAGAGGATTGGGGACTTTACTTATCATGTTTGGAGGAGAAATAATGCTGAGTTGCATCCAGAGAACACCATACCTACTGTAAAGCATGGGGGTGGAAACATCATGCTATGGGGTTGTTTTTCTGCAGAGGGATCAGGTCAACTGATCTGTGTAATGTCAGATTTTGAGTGAAGACTTCCTTCCATCAGCAAGGGAACTGAAGATGAAACATGGCTGGGACTTTCAGCGAGGAATGGCTTCATAAGAAGCATTTCAAGGTCAGTCTCCAGAGCTCAGCCCCATGGAGAATCTTTGGAGGGAGTTAAAAGTCTGCGTTGCCCAACGACAGCCCCAAAACATCTCTGCTCTAGAGGAGATCGGCATGGATGATTGGGCCAAAATACCAACAACAGTGTGTGTGAAAGCCTTGTGAAGTCTTACGGAAAACGTTTGACCTCTGTGATTGCTAACTTAGGGTATATAACAAAGTATTGATTAGGTTTTTTGTTATTGACCAAATACCAAATACATGATTTAATTTTATTTAGCTTTTTGAAACAGACTGTTGTGTCTAGAATGAAGTCAAATAGTTTAGTTTATGTGGGTTTCAGTTCCAGAATGAGGTGCCCTAGGCAGGGGCGGCATTAGGCCCGGCTACTTGGGCTGAAGCCCCAGATGTTTCATGGAAAGCCCCGGATCTAAATCGCTGAAGTAACATGCAGTACCAAAGTCCAACAGAGAGGGAGCAGCTGGCAGTAGTTTGTATACAGCCTGTCTGAGCGTCCACCACTGAAGAAGAAGCCCTTCAGCAGCCGGCTTCTTCTACACTCTCTGCCTGAAACGCATGAGTGAAGATGGACATAAGGACTTTTTTTTTAGACCAAAAGTACGGCCACAGAACCCCAGCTTTGATGAGACTGGTGTTGACTCAGGTTTGTGAGTCTTATTTGAAAATATTTGTTGTGCTGCTGGTTTGCCTAAAGTTAGCTTACTATCAGGTAAAGTGGTTGGAGAAAGAAAGGGAATATTTACTATCATCTCACACTAAACACTAACAGGAACAATACTCTGCCCTGAAAATGCTTAATATGTAGCTTCAGATTAAAAATTATGTGGTACAAGACAAATATGATGTTGACTAGTGCGTGTCACGTGTGTGCGCGCGTGCGTGTGCGCACGCACGTGTGTGTGTGCGTGTGTTACGCCCCGGATGTTCTTCAGTCCTTAATCCGCCCCTGGCCGTAGGTACAGAAAAACAAAATTTAAAAAAATACATTTCAGACCAAACAACATCAGTACTATTTTGCTAGCAGTTAGAATACAGAGCTGCCAAACATAACCTTTGGACCACTGAATAATTATGTAGTCTGTACAAAGAATGTGCACCTTTTTTATTCAAAATTTGAACTGAAAAGAAAGCAGCATCAGTTTGTATTTGAACCTTTCTGTATTTCTGTATTTCTTTTATCATAATAAGATTAAATATTTAAACAGTTATATTTTTTTTCTGCACACAACAAGTGTTTCTTAGCCCTGATGACCACATTTGAAATAGGAATGTACAACAGAAAGCCTGTTTGGTCATAAATCTAGAATAAAAATCATAGTTTTGAACTTTAAATGTGAGTGTTTATGTAGGTTTGCTGATGTCATCCCAGCTGGGATGCTCTGCACAATCTCTGTGGCTTTGCCTAACACAAAGGCGCACGCAGGCACACACACACACACACACACACACCAGCTGCACACCATCATTGATAATGCACACTGGGCATTTATCTTTACAGTGAATTATGGTGTACTGTGGTCTCATTGACTTCGTGCACAATTGTGCAAGTGTGTGTTTCAAAGTGTGTACATGCAAAAAGTCTTGAATTATGACCCGCACTCAGTTGTGTGTATGCATTTTTGTGTGTTGAATTGAATTATGGCATCGTGCTATCTCATTGACTTCACCCGAGTCCCATTCATCATTACTTAACCACGGAAATATACTTTACGGACAAAATGCTGTTTTAGCGATGTGTTTGAGCCTGCACACCTTTGCAGAAGTCTGTGTGTGTGCGTGTGCATGTGTGTGACCATGAACACACCCATAATGGACATTACAGCACTGGCATGTGTCAAACACATAGAGAAGTGATCAGTGTGTGCAGTTAGTGTGAATGTGAGTGGAGGGGAGCTTATTGCTGTTATGATTTATTTCTCACTTATTCGACCAGCTTTGAGAAATGATTTTTCCAGCAGCAATGCAATTACAGGTTTAGAGCTGAATACACACACACACACACACACACACACACACACACACACACACACACACACACACACACACACACACACACACACACACACACACACACACACACACACACACACACACACACACACACACACACACACAGAGAGAGAGAGAGAGAGAGAGAGAGAGAGAGAGAGAGAGAGAGAAGTTGCGTCCATTATAAAACACAAAAGAAGAATTTATGAGGCTGCTGGCAGTAACTAATAACGTGTCTATAGGCGTGCACACAGGCTGGTGTGTGCGTGCACGCCCTCACATTTAAACTGGATGAACTAACCATTCACACTGACCTTTTCATATAATAACACCTTTTCTTTGTGTGTGTGTGTCTGTGGGGGGGGGGGGGGGGGGGGCTCACAATGGGTATTAGAACTTGACCCAATACCAAGTAATGGGGACCTTATTGTTATTTCGAAGGTTAATATTAGGTCTCAAATAAAGGGTTATTTAAAGTGACGGTGTGTATTTTCCTGGCGATGGGGGGCAGTAGATACCTAAATCATTGTGTTGGAGTAAGACCTTACCAACGGATGCCCATTAGGGCCAAAAAGCCCCGGGGAGTGCAAACTTTAGCAAAATAACAAGGGCATCAGACTCCCTCTCATCACTGGCAACAAGTGGAGGTAAATGTGTAAAACAACATTTAAGAATGAGGAAAATGTTATAACCGTTGGTTACAAATCTGTAAATGCATTTTGTCCTCATGGGCTCCCGTAGAAGTAAACATGGCATCTAATATGGTGCCACCCAGAGACGCTCCCATGTATTTTGGACCTGATTTTTATGGTTGTATGTTATGAAGCCGCCAGTATTTTACGACAACTGGACATCATTTAATTCATTTTCAACAACATTTTGATGGATATTTCCAGAAATGAATGGTAAAAACTACACATTGTCTATTTAAGGTTAAAGGTCATCTTGTGTTTTGTTGTTCAATGATTTAAACCCAGATCTCAGAATAACATCACATCCATTACTCGTCAGAAAATCTGTATGATTTGCTGTTTAGCTCATGATAATAATTAGCTAATCAGACCTAATTAAAATGCACTAGAAAAATTAGCTGTAAGAAGTAGTGTGAGCCCCAATTTACACTAGTTGAGTGACGTGTTACGACAGTGAAGGGGTTTTATCGCAACCTACATGGTACATTAATCCCCACCGGGATCGTATAGCTGGACTATCAAGATCATAAAGTCACAGAAGATTCGCTAGCTCATGTTTGGTATTTGTCATTGTCCATGCTGATGTTCCCCTGAAATGACCTCAGATGTAGGGAGCAAATGACGTAATGTTCACCTAAGCCATATTTCCATTATAGGAGTTCTGTAAAATTTCTGGGAGGGGGAAGATTGACAGAGAGATTCAATGTTTTGGTCCTCTCTAAGCTGTTGGGTCTCTATATAAAATCAGCCCTTTCAGGACTTTGCTAAGACGTCACCATATCGCAACCGTTTTAGCAGTGATTGAAGTCACTGATTAGTGCCAAAAAGCGTCCACGGACATTAATAACTTTGAAAGTTTTCTTTTGACAAAGTACGCCGTAATTTAATCCGTTCAGAGCATGGGGAGACTAACTGCATGATGTAAAATTTGGTGTTCAATGACCAGAAGAAGTGTTGTTTTTTACAGCGCTCTCTGAGACAACAAAGCCCTGCGAATTATGTTGTTTTAGGGGCATTTCAGCAGCATTTTTCGATGTTTGGAGTTTAGTAATGGCAATTTTAAAGCAGCTTGAACATTGCATGTTTGGGCTGCATGGCGGCGCAGTTGTCAGCACTGTTGCCTCACAGCACGAAGGTTGCACGTTCAAAACTCAGCTGCGGCCTTTCTGCATGGAGTTGCGTGTTCTCCCCATGCATGCGTGGGTTTCCTCCGGGTACTCCGTTTTCCCCCACGGATCACAGCATGCCCTATAGGTTATAAATTGTAAGCCGCTTTGGATAAAAGCGTCTGCCAAATAAATACACATAAACATAAACATGTTTATCATTCTGCTTCATCATCACCAGCAACTCTTCCAATGCTGCTTGTTTTGGGCGATGTCTGCCAATGTCATTCCCAACTTAGTTTTAACTAATCAGCGTGAGTTAACACAAACTTCCTCTCAGCAGCTCTACTGGGCCTTTCCGACCATGTGCCCCAGCTCAGGTACTCTGCTGGTTCCTAAAAAAGGCCTGGAAAATAGTTCTTTCATCTGGCTCGCTAAAGTGGAGCCATGCCAATGCTGTGAAGTTCCGGTGAAAATTTCCTGATGTTCGATAGTGGAAACATGCCTACAGTTAAGCAATCGCAAGTCTGCATTTGTGTTTAATTTTGAAGTTTACCAAATGCTTTACAATTATGCCCTATGTGTTTAGCCCAATGTTAGCTTGGGAATTTAACATCTTCTAGAAGCATGACTCATAAAAAGTAGATCCCAAGGGTATCTTTAGAAGGAGCATTGCAACAACACGCTTCTGGGACTGTACTGACATGCCCCGCTTCATGCCCAGTATATACCATAGACGATAACTTCTGTTACAGCAATGCCACCATAAAGCATCGTTCACACACTTGGTGTAAATTGGGGATGAGACTGTTACTACAACTGATTTAAGGGCACACAAATGGATAAAAACAAAAAGAAATTGATATTCTCACTTTTCTATCACAAAAAGGTTTCCTAGGCCTTACAATGTGTTTTTCTTTCTTGGAATTCAGAAGCCCAGACCTTTGAGTATAAATAACCATTAGCTTTTGAAGATGGTTTCCACATGGTTGTGTAAGAAGCTGATGACACACTCTCGTCCTTCTCCACCACATAATGGTGCTAAATCAGGGGTAGTCCCTGAGGGCTGGTATCAATCATGTTTTTAGTTGTTTCGCTGCTTCAACATGCCTGATGTTAAACAGCAGGTGACTAGTAGGTTTCTGCAGAGCTCCATGAGCTGCTAAAACGAATCAAGTTTGTAGGAGCAGGGAAACAACTAAAACATCTTGTATTCCAATCCTCGGGGAAGGGATTTGACCACCCCTGGTCTAGATCGTAGACATGCATATTGAGTATTCTGGCATTCTTCCATTGTAAAAACGGGAAGCCACAACATCATGCTTCAACTGTAGGGTTCTGTTTGATGTCTAGATGTATTTATATACAGCTGATGGTCTAAAGTAGCATGTTTGGTGGCAGGAATGAGTTTATTTCTAAAACTTTTAGTGCAAAGACAAGAAAAGATTTAGTGTCTTGGATGATAAATTGTGATAACAATGATGCTTTCCACTTGGGTTTAGCCTCAAAATTTACCTGGGTATTTGTCCTTCTGCTCAAGATTGTAACTGCGGTCTTATTTTGTTGGTGCCACCTTGGAAAATGGAGCTGTATCATCAGATCTGCCTTGATCAAATGGATTGCATGCTGTCAGGGACTAAAATGGTTGGCACAATTCATGTTCCACACGCCTCACGGACTTCGTCAAAGGAGAAAACACTAGGTCCTCCAGGGAGGATCAGGGCATTGATTTGTAAACTATCTTGCAATAATAAAGACCTCACCTTTGTGTAAAAGCCTCATACCCCACATGTTTTAGTTTAAATTTAGAAGAAAAATGCATTCAAGAAAGCAAAAAAGCCCATTTTCCTTGTTTCTAATCCTACTACAGTCAAGTTTACAGCTGAGTGGACAATAAACAATAAATTCAGGCCTTGATGACTGTAATAACAAGGCTGGGGAGTGCGTTGGGTCAAAGGACTGATCTCTTTGCTGTATAGATATACATGTGTGCGGCGCGAGGTTTAGACAAAGTAAAAGTAGACGTTTACAAAGGCAGGTGGCATGGTTTATGATCTACCTTGACATCCATGCAGTTCTTGAACATTTCTAAGCCAGAGATAAAAGTTCAGTGTCCTGCAAAAATAAAGAAATTGTAATGGCAGCAATCATTTCTGCACCATCAAAGGATATCACAATGTGTTATACGGGAGATGACAAATGTGTAAGCATGGGGGAGATAGGAGAGAATGAGAAAAAGGTAGACAGTGGCAGATAAGCTGATGTACACCTCTATTACCTCATTTTTCTTTTTAGTGGTCTGGAAAGTCAACAGTGCTGGTTTGAATGGCACCGATATCGAGTTTTATTTTGATTCCTTCTACACATTTCGTGTTTCTGTGTTTACCTCCACCGTGACAACTCAATAACAGCAGTTGTCTCTTATATTTATGGTCAGTCGTACAATCACACCTGTGTTCTTTCCATGACTTTGTATCTCAGCTCCCGCTTGTAGAACACTGATCCATCTTTCTTTCATGAAATCACCCCAACTCTCCTTTTTTTTGTGTGTGTTTCATCTTGTTAACTCTCCTCATTCCTGGCTCCCCTGCCATCTGAACGATTGCCACCGAGGGGGTTTTATGTGTCCTGCCGAAGCTTAAGCACCGGTCGATGCCCTTCATCTCCATCCAATCTCTTCTTCCAGGTGTTTATCACGGCTGTTATGACTTTTTATTCCACTCTTTCAAACTTTGACTCTCTTGTCTGCAGGGCTCAGTATTGAGACCATTTTTCATGGTGCTTAAAGCGTGAAAACAACCTTTAAAAACGGTAAAGGCTAAAGCCTTTATTTTTCTTTGCGGTTGACAAACGAAACATACACCCTTATTGAGCCAAAGCATGTATTTATTACCTTTGTGGAGCTGTCATCATTCATAACACACAAGCTAATGACTTTTATTGATTCATAGGGGGAGGAGAAAGATTGACGGCATAAAAATAAATGCTAGCAACATGGACATAATGACCTAGAATTGATCATAGCTTTACCGTGACAGGAAGGTTAATGATGTGGCGGTATGTGCAGGACTCCCCTTGGACAAAGTAAAACACACAAGTTAATTAAATGCTTGAAATATGTTAGAAAATGAGTATGATAAAAAAACGTTTAAGCAGGATTGACGACAACTTTTGGTCTTTTTTTTGACTTATTAGATATTTAAAGAAAATTTCAGATCCCTTCTGTATATTCGTTCTGTGTGTTGATTCATAATTATCTTCTTTTTTCTTATTTAACAAGTAATTACATCTTTCTTTACCGTTGGCTGACATGTTTTAGCCAAAACTTACGCCTTCGTCAGAGCCACCAGCTGTTCGTGGCATCACTTCCTGTTTATGTGCGGGCAGCAAAATCTCTTCCCACGGTGTTGTCTGCTTTTCCCAATCTCTATCGCTTCCTTAGTCCATCTTCTGTATTTTTGTTGTTCCTGCTTTCTGATCACTTGACGTGTGACGTACATGGATGAAGATCGGCTTTAGAGCTGGGCTGTTTGTTCTCACGGTGCGGGGGCTCGTTCCGACGCCCACACAGTAAAAAAATGCAAATGACGACTTTAGTCATCAATAGCAGTGAACGAGTTAACAAAGATTTGACTTTCTAAAAGACTGCAAACTCCAACATTTTCATTTGTAAACAAAATCTCTCTCTCTCTTTCTCTGTGCAATTTTTGTTTAATTGCTTTTTAGATGCAATTTTTGTGCTGTATCTGTCGTCTTGCTCTTTGGTGTGTGTGTGTGCACATGCGCGCTGCATTTTTTAAATATTTATATAAGAACATGTCAGGATTATTTATTGATAGAAATAATAAAAGAGCAAACTTGGCATTAAAAGTATTTAAATCCATCCAGCAGTGAGTTATTTGTCGTAAAATGAAAATGGGTTACTTTAGCTTTTGCATGTAATTCATTACTTAGTCGTGATGCACCGATATGAAATTTTTTGGCCGATACCGATATCCAATATTGAGATCACTGTTATGGCTGATAACCGATTATACTGACATTAATGCTTCTAAAATCAGCAGATTTTGTATAGAATGAAAATTATTAAAGCTGAATTTATGTTATTATGTACACACAACACACACACTTAAGGTTCTGATATGATTTCATTCACTGTTCACATAACTAAACAATTACACATCACTCCCCTCACCCTCAGAAACAGGCAAACAAATTGAGACCATATGGAAAAATACCGGTTGTTAATATTGGCCCAGTTTTATTTATCGAGCCGATACCGATACGTTAAAAAAAGGCTAACATCGGCCGATACCAATATTGATGCAGATATATTGTCCAAAAGTGAAAAGTCAGTGCCTTGTTTTCTCTGCAAAGATAAAGAGAAAACAAGCTTAACCGAGCACAATGAAAACACACACACCACACACACACTAACGACGCATGGTACTCTGACCATCCTCTCTAAAATATGCTGAGCAAATGAACTAAGCCAGCCAGTTTCTATTATTATGAATTGACTTCTGTGTGGACGCATTTATGCACCGGAATCTTGCCTTGCTTCTTTCTTTTGACTTCCCCTGACCTCAATTTGCCTGCTGCTTGCTCCTGAATGTGGGGTCATTCTACGCAAGCAAACACAAACACACAACCACTGAAACAGAGATGATGCATGCTTGTTTTAGTCAGAGTGTGTGTGTGTGTGTGGGGGGGGGGGGGGGGGGGGGGGGGGGGAGGGTTTGAAAAGTTTCTTTGTGTATCTTGTTAGACTTCATTTGCCTCACTTTGACTTCCTGCACAAAGTCACTCTGTACAGTGCTGCTTTTCCCTCCATCTCTGCACGTCTCGCCCTCTCTCGTTCGGTCACTGAAAGCTGTCAGGTCGCATATGCCAACTGATGACACTCTGGTGTGTGTGTGTGTGTGTGTGTGTGTGTGTGTGTGTGTGTGTGTGGCTCCTATAACCTATGGCAGCTCAGAGTGGGTCTTTCGGTTCGGGTGTGCATGGCCCGATTTGTCTTCCACTTGCCATTTTCAGCGTCTCTTGGGAGAAAGATTGAGGGAAGAGAAACAATAACAGTTTGAATCCAAATGGAAAAACTTTGCCAGTCGAAGCTTCATACGGTTTTAAACTCAGAATATTTACAGACTTCTTGTCTGGAGTAAAAATGGGCATGTTAACATTGTGATATGACTCATTAATCGAAGAAAAATTTAAATCTTTGAGCTCTAAAGTGAGGGGCATTTGCACAACTCCATGGTAAATGAAACCTAATCGGCAGCTTTATTGGAAAATTACACAGAAAAATGAGGTTTTATAAGTAATGTCACGGACGTAAACAATACAAGACCAAAACAAAACACCTCTGGTTAGTATTCAAATGGCGTTCGTTACTGCTGATTGTCTACTGTCGCCAATAAGGATGAAATAAACTAAAAACAAACAAAAGGCAACGATTTTTCAATGATCATGTCATGTTTGTGTTTATTACTAAAGTAATAGTGTTGAAATCAACTTATTTGATTCTTAAATAAGTATTTCCTCATTAGTGAAGGATGTGAATGAATGAATGAATGAATGAATGAATGAATGCACCTTTTATCCCAGTGTTTTAAATCATACCAATTTATTTATGTAGCACAAGTTTAAAAATAGCTTGGCAGCCAACCAAAGTGCTGTCCATTAAAAGAGCCAAAAGGTCAGACACAACAACGGTCATTGCAGAAAAACGCAAGAACAGGTTAAAACGATTAAAAGTCGAGCATTAAAACGTTAGGTAGAAAAACAGAAGAAGTAAAAACACAAAGCCAGGAAATGATCAAGAAAAGCCTAGCCTGTTAAAATTACACAAATAAAAGAAAGGGCAAAAAAGACCACAAGGTGCAGCTAATGGAAGCTGTTGAACAGGAATTACGACCAGGGGCTAATGCAGGAAATGAGGGTTGAAGACAACTTTCACGTTCAGCCTGCACGTCAAACTCAATGACTGATCATTTTAGTTGTTTCCTCCGTGGTGGCCTCAGAAATAATGCACAATGTTGTGCCCTAGTCAGAAAAACATGCTGTTTACACGAGTTAGCAGAAACCAGTCCGATCTGAGTTTTAAATGCATCGAATAAAATAAAAAAACACAAAAACCTTCTTTTTGCTCCAACTTCCAATCCCTCTGCATTTGTTCGTCCTCGTGCAAATGTTTCTTTTCAGGCCGTCTCTCTGCCCTTTAGTGTCAGTTCTCTGTTCTGGCATTTAGGAGACAAATGCTACTGTGTCACACCTTGTCACTCATACCCCCCCCCCCCCACCCCCACCCCCACACACACACAATCACACACACACACACTCACACGCCTCTCTCACACACAGGCACATCTATGCTTGCAGGGCTAAATGCTAGCGTGTCAGCAGGCCTGTCAAGCCGAGTGTCACTGTGCAGGCAACTCTCTCGCTCTGGCAGGACACACACTGACACGCGCACAAACATCCACAGACGGTGACACAAATAACACGGAAACATGCAGAGATACGCAGCCAGACACAGTGAGTGGGGGAAATTAACAATATGCAAACAAGTAGCACACCATGAGCTGTTGACACCTAAACAACGAAAACACAATTAATCCTGCACTCTTATCACACACACACACACACACACACACACACACACACACACACACACACACACACACACACACACACACATGCCCAACATCATGATTCAGTGTGATCAGAAATGAGATGAAAATTTAATTCTCCTTGCTTTTGGGACTTAAAATAAATGGTTAGCACAAGTCACATCTTCTAGTCATCAGAACTGGACTTGAATTAGAACTTTTTTGTTCTGTCGTTCCAAACAAAAGTGTTTGCCGGCTTGTTTCTCTGTTCTACCTGGTTGCACTCCCACAAATGACTAAATTTTTGAGCCAAAATCCACAAACGCTTCCAACGCGATGAGCACCATGAAATCTGTTCTGGCGCTTGTCGTGGTTTGTGGGGTTTTGAATAATTTTTGCATTTTGTTTGAACACACACTGAGATGGCGCTGAGCCGCCTCTGTTTGGTGTGAGTAAAAAAGGAACCGACTTAAAATAATTTGAACATTTATTTCCTCCATAAATAATACTCAAGTGGAAAGTTCAACTACAACCCTGGGAAGCTAGATCTGACACAAGATAGACTTTTTAATGGTAAATAAAATATTTTGGGCTTGATTACAATGTTGCAAATGAGCTAATATTGCATTTAAGATTTGGTTTAAAGATCAAGTTCACTTAGAAACCGTTTTTAATTTATTTTTTATTATGATCTGTCACATCCAGGCTGAACATGAAAATAGTATTCTTCCAATATTTCCTGGATTAGCCGCCGATAGAAAATAGACGGGGAAATGCTCAGGTCAGAAAAGCCCCTCAGATCTACATCACACTGAAAATTAGCATTAATGGACTCACCCATTTAACTTGCAACGGGGAAGGCTGTTGTTGATTTAGCACTCAGGAGAGAACAGAGCGCATCCCGACTAGTGGAAGCTAATCGTTAGCATTAGCAAGTCCCCAAAAATTACAACATTCTTTCAGGCTTGAGTTTTTTGTGGAGATAACACATCAACATTGCAAACAGACTCAGTGGTAGAGTCGCATTGCTGTTTGCCATTCAAAGGCAAGATGTCCAAATATCAGGAAATAACATTCCAAAACATGTCGTCTTCAGCTCCCCTGGCTAACTTTTACTTGAACTTGGTCATTAATAATTGAAGACTACTGAATAGAAAATACCGGATAAATGTCTAAAACCAAAGACTTTTTGAATTCAATCCACTTCAAGATGGCTGCCACAGCCAACAAAAAGAAAACAGACTTGTGCACAATCCAGTCACTTTTAAAGAAAGTGAATAAAACTTTAATGTGATTGTAGCTAAAAATCATTCACACCATTTACTAGAGGTGTGGATTTGAGTCACATGACTTGGGCTCAAGTCAAACTTGAGTCACTATTTTGATGACTTCTGCCTTGACTTGATAAAATCTATAAAGACTAACGACTTGATTCGGACTTGAACATCAATGACTTGCAACTTGAATCGCCTTGCATCTGTTGACTTGATGATGACTTGAGCATATTTGAGATTTTAGCACAAAAGTGGCCCGACATGGACAAAAATCATAAATCATTCTTTGTTCTGGGTTTGATCTTGTTCTGCTAACTGCAGCAGAACTTTGTTTAGAATCGGTTTCAGCTGCACTTTTTGCTTGTTTGAGCAAATGAAGTAAGCCTTAAGAAGATTTATTTCTGGAATTTATTGATTATCATTGTCATTAAATAGAAGTTTGACAGATGACTTGATTATGACTTGAAAATTCAAAATTAAGGACTTGGACTTGACTTGTACTTCCACATCATTGACTTTGGGCTCGACTTGGACTTGGCTGTCTTTAACTTGGACTTGACTCGAGACTTGACTGGAAAGACTTGTGACTTACTTGTGACTTGCAAAGCAGTGACTTGGTCACACCTCTGACATTTACACACTTAAAGGGGATAAGTAGTGCAAAACTTACTTTTGCGTCCTTTTGTGCTGCTATGTGAATCTCTACTGCTCCTATAAACACAGCAAACAAAAATCCAAACTGTACATCTATTTTCGATCACGGTACAAAAATCATATATTTCTACGGGCCGTTTGAGAAAGTCCATTATTGTGACATCACATAAAGGAAAATTAGCATAGAAACCCATTCTTGTGTCAAGGCTGGAGGAGCAGCCCATCAGGATATGGGTTGGCTTGGTCAGCAACAGCCTTTTGCGTCAAAGTAGCAGAGCCCTGAAATGCCTCATTCTGGAAGGTACTGAAAAAATCTAGAACAAAGCTGCAAGCTGCTGAAATTGATTTATGTCACACAGATTTTGTGCAAAGTATTCATGAGCACGCCTTGTGTAGACCATAGAAATATTACAACTTGTTTAAAGAAGAAAAAATGTTTCCCCTTTAACAATCAATGAAATATTTTCTTTGCTAATCATGGATTAAGTCAGCCATGTCTGTCTTTTAGCAAACTATCTCTGGTTGGATTTCTATTGAAAAAAACATCTTCATTAGATCTGAAACTGGTGGACTTTTGGAGCTAATCCAACCTTTGGAGCTAATAGTGATGGATGCTGTTCATCTGTTCACCCTTTTCTTTAAAAAAGCCCCAAAAAATACAGAAGTCACGTTCTTCTCTGCTCCACCTGCACACTCGCTGTTTAGAGACCAAATTAATTGTACAGTGGAGGGCCCGTGAAGCTGCACGGCTGACCTGAAGCTGCTACTGAACAAAAAGAAAGAAGGCCTTTAGGAGAGGAGACAGGAATTTATTGGAGAGCAATGAGGTGTGAAGGAAAAGCTGGACAACAAGTTCCAACCGGACAAAATACAGAATGTGTGTTGAAGGATGAAAAGGTCACAGGCTTCAAGGAGAAGTTCTCCACGTTGATTTAATACTGTATTTATTGATTTCAGTTGCTTTTTTACAGTGTAGATATTTAATTTCAAAAATGAAATCCTGCATTTTTATTTGAGTGTTGTAGATACCACCTTCTACAAGATTGCAATGACAGCTGCACGTTTGAATAAAAGTCTCTATGAAAAGAATTTCCCTATTAAATCCAACCTTCTTCAATTACAGAGTATCCACGGGTCCTTAAAAAGTCTTAAATTTGCTTTTCCAAATTTAAGGCCTTGAAACTCCTTAAAAATTACAAATAATCCTTAAATACAGTTTCCAAAGGTCTTAAATGACCAAAGACCCAATAAACAAGATTATTTTATTTCTATACATTTTCATGAATTTCTAGTTAGTGTTAAGCATTTTTTGTGAATGATGTTGGCGTAAGCGGAACAATACACTTTCAACTGGTTGTGAAAGGGGGGCTATTTTTAGATGAGCACATTAGCTGGTTAAGCTAGTGGGAGCTTGCGCCATGGGGAAGTGCAAGTTTAATGGTAACTGGATGGCTAATCCCACATTCGCGACGTGGTTAGCACCGGTTCCAGGCAATAGCTGGTAATAATAACTTAAATTTAATTGAAAAAATGGCTTAAATTTGGTCAAAGAGGCCATTAAAAAGGTCTTAAAAAGTCTTAAATTTGGCTCCCTTAAACCTGCAGATACCCTGAACAGTGCAATTTTAGCTTTGGTAAAAAATAAGTTTATTTTCCTTAAACATAAACGTTTGCAGTCTTTGGTGATGAATTTGTTGGAAGTGAAGCCTGTTAGATCTTGGCCTTGGCGCTCACGTGCTTGCTATGTGTTGTCATTTAGCTGGGACTGATTCATTAAAACAAGTTATTTCCCACGTCGCACGGGGAGCTAACCGGAGCAGATGCAGTCTATCACTCTGGGACTCGGTCTCATTAAATTATAATAGCACTTGTGCCATGGAGAGTCTCCGCAGAATCACCCCGCGACCTATGTAGAGCTTTTGATTATGAGAAAGGAATAATGTTTCTACCTGTGATGGACGTGTTTCACTTCAGTAAAAGACAAATATAACAAAAGATTCCCAGTCTAACTGCTGAAAATGATTCTAAACTGTCATTATTTTCATTTGAATTAAACTTCATAGGTTTCTTGTTTTAGCAATTTGTAGTTAAGAAATAAAATCAATTGTTTAAGTGAAATCTGTGTACCAGTTTGTATTAACAAAAAAAAATCAATCAAACGTCTAATCAGTCCTAACTGTTATGGGTGTGGCCTATCTTGGGCTTTGATAGTGGTTTAGTGGTGATAGTGGTGGGTTTGAATTGGTGATTACACGAAATTTGTTGCTCTCACAAATCTGTTAAACTTCCTTTCCACCGGACGGAAAAACAATGTGATATGGCTTCAAAACGTACTTTGCTGCAATTAGCTGCCGCTATAGTGGACAAGTTCCTTTCCTTCGGCAGTGTAGTGGCGATTCCTTGTTTGTCCAACCATATTCCTTTGTTTTAAATCGTTAAGCCACTGCTGCACAGAAGTGATGTCTTGTACATCGACAATGTACAATGTCACTCAAATAATGTGTAAAATTAGTCCACAGGAGTTACATTTTGCTAAATTAAAACTCCGTAAACGAAACTGAATAGCAGATATATTTAAGGGAAAATAAAAATAATTTGTCACATGAAGACAGTGGACGTTTAAAAAAACAACTGATGGTGTTCCTAGATACACACAACCCTAAAAGTGTTTGAAAGAATCCCAATCATTTCAGGAAAGGAGATGACGTTCTAAGCAAGAGAAGTAATTTGTAATTTGTAAAAATGTAATTTGTCTAAAATGGTCATACTACAGGAAACAAGTCCATGCCGAGGAGGAGCCCTAATTAGTTGAAAGGTCAAGCAGGGGAAAACAACCTAAGTGTGATTATGAAAACAGCAAGAAATAAACAAAATAAAAGACTGACAAACGTAAAAGAACTACTAGACGAACATGTAATCAGGTCATTCTCAATATGATGTGACCATCAAAGAATATTTGTTAGATCATCATGCTACTGATCACATCTAAGGGTCATGTAGAACAAGTGTCATCTTATAATGCTCGTCTAGCAATTAATAAAAACAAAACAAAGGGCAAGAGCTGCTTTCTTTGTTGAAAAAGAAGGAGAAAAGAAAGTTAGAGTTGGTAGTAGAGGCAGAATAAAGACTGAGCAAAAAGACAGAAAATATTCATTGACCAACTAGGAAGGAGTTCAATATTAATTACACAAACAGTTAATTGGGGATCGAGATAGATTGACTAACACAAAGTGGAGATATTTACATAACTTTTATACTCTACATAACTTTAAAGAACTAGATTCTTCAACTATACAGTTAATTTAACATCTTCATATAGAAGTAATTGATCATAAATCAAACACTACTGAAGTCATGAACACTAAATCAAGGTTTTGGTAACTTCAATCATAAATAGGGAGATTTGTTTATAAGACTCATTTGTTAGGAAAGTTTCAAGGTTATAAATAGACTTGACCCATGCTTCGAGTAGTAGCCTTTGACCTCTAAGATGTCTAATGTCATATGATAGCAGCATAATGGATAAAAAAATAAACCATGGTAACCTAGAAATCCATCTATCTCCAATAGATAATGTTTCTGATTATATTGGATAATCTCTAATGGTATTGATTGATTAATGATAGTATTTAAGAATCTGCTCGAGGAAGCGAACCAGGTCATTCATAGATGATCATTTTAAAAGGCACAATCAGTACTTATGAAAGTTTAGGACACCACACAATAATACCTAATTTCTAATGATAGTGTAATTTAGGCTTATAACCAAAACATCAACGTCACTCCTATCAGGGGTAACTGTGTACATTCTGCTTAAATATTATTTTGGTTTACTCCTATGGTCAAGGTTTTATTGGCATTCAACAGACGCACAAGCGTCAGATAGTTAGCAGATTATCAGCTAACTATCTTACTTTGGAAAAGTGTCAGGCCACACTCTGTGTGTGGATAGGTCAGCGTAGCCTAGCAGTCTCCTGCAGTCCCCTTTGTTTGGGTTATGGTAAGGAGACAGTGGTTTTTGCATGTGGCAATGAGAAATGGCTGAATTACACTCAGTCACGTGAAAAATAATTGAATCTTCAACATTTAAATCCCATGTCTAAAATAAATTTAGGTATGTAAAAATGATTCATTAAACACATATGTGTTCTGTAATAAGTCTGTTCATTAACTCATTTAAATTTACCACAATTTAAATGGTTCCGTCAGAAGTCTTACTTCTCCAATTCTAAAGCGTACAAGGTTGAGCAAGCTGTCAACATTAACCTAATCTCTACCGGTTTCGAAAACATGGGCCGAGGTTTACGTTCCAAAGAGGACAGAAGACCTCAAATCAGACTGTCCAGCAACTTCATACTAACTTTCAAAGTGTGCAAAACTTATATTTAAATTAAAGCATAATAACGCGTGTTTGGAGCATCGGTTTGGAGGAGCATCCTCTGATCCTCTCTCTTGTGTGAGCAGACAATGTCTCTCCCTCTCTCAGTTGCTGTGCGAGCGAGCAGAGCGCGCAGCGTGACAACCCGCTCAATTAACGTAATTCACGGTCCAAATCCAACAGAACTGGTCGGGCTGTTTCGGTTCTGGTTTGGTCTCAGGTTACAACTCTAGCGCTCAGCCCTGCGGTACCACATAAAGGCGGAACCACGTGGTAAATGTGGAGGACGCACTCTGACAGATTTGGATGCTGCGCTGGTGCGCCGTTAAAAAAAACAATTGATTATGGCGCACTCTTCTACGATGCACAATCGTTTATGTCCGCATCCTGATGCATCGATTATTTGATTATTTTCCTCAGCTCTACTTGCAACTTAAGAGTGGCAGGCCTCTCTGTTGAGACAAAAACATAATAATTTTGAACTGACATTCCTGGCGCTGGTTCCAGCATGTTTCCTGGAAGTTTTATATCACGAACACATTTGTTTAATTTAGTGGTGAATCAGTCTTGTAGACACTAAGGAAGGTTGGGGAGACATTTCAGCTGTTAGATTAAGGTGTTAAAATGACGAACACCCAGCGAGGAGATGAGTTTTGCTTTTGGTTCTAAGAACGGACACTGGGGGGCAATAAAATCAAGCCAAAACCGCCTTGTCTCTCTTTTAATAAAAGACTAATCAAGGGCTAATTCTAACTCAGGTCTTTGAGGGCCAGTTCTTGAATTTTGGAGGGAAAAGTCCACGTCGTCTTCAATCTCTGAGGGCTAAATCCAAGTCAAGTCTCAAGCCTTTAAGGTACCAAGCAAGGTTGACGGTCAAGTCCAAGTCAGGTCTTGAATTTTTCTGTGTCAACTCCAAGTCAAGTTTCAAGAGTTAAGGGCCAAGTCCAAGGCAAGTGTTGAATCTTTGTGAGACTTGAGTGCAACTCAAATTCTATTCTGAGACTTGAATCTCCATCTCTAACTCGATAGAGTTATAAGATATTGAAATTATTCTTTTTAAAAGTTCTCATTAGGATGCCTTGTCGCTGCAAGTATAGGAAAACTCATTTAACACCACAAAAGTGGAATGGTTCCCAAAGAAAGTCAGAAAATACAATTTACTATTAATGTGCATCCGCACGTATTGCTAAAACATAAAAAAATATATATAAACAGTTTCAAGAATTGTCCTTGATAACAGGATGAATGGTTCAGAGTTTAGATATACAGCATGTACTCTTGACCAAAGAATAATGTCCCACCTCATATTGGGTGTTTTCTTACCCGGATGCCAGATTTCAGATGTGTAATTGTCGTGAAGTGTGTTACACTTTTGCAGGACATCATTATAAAATTAGCATTTATCTTGGTCATGTTGTTCTGATCCTTTAGGAGTGGCTTTTCCAACCTCTGGTATTGAGTATTTTGTTGAATACAGACCCCATACGAGTGCATGCTCTCTCTCTCTCTCTCTCTCTCTCTCTCTCTCTCTCTCTCTCTCTCTCTCTCTCTCTCTCTCTCTCTCTCTCTCTCTCTCTCTCTCTCTCTCTCTCTCTCTGTCACACACACACACACACACACACACACACACACACACACAAACACACAGTTTACATGTGCTTTTTATCTGTGGAGTTTTTTTTCTGGTTTACCAAAGAATATAATCAATTCAGTGGCATTCAAAGTTTCATCCAAAAATCCTGTTTCCTCCCCTTTATTGTGTGTTTGTTTGTCCTCTACATCTATTCCATTCTCAAGACAAAATGCCTTTGTGTTCTCGTGTATCGCATTGTTTTATGGAGACATGGAACAAAGATGACAAATGGCTTTCAAAACTCACAATGACACACAGTGCACCCCAGATGAGCGTTGTGTGTTTTTACGTGTCTGCAGGGGAAAGCGGACTGAGCCAACATGTTTTTTACTGCGACATTATGTTGCAGGGACTCCTGGTTATCTAAAACCAGAGTACCACTGTTCACAAAATTCGCTTTTGGGCTATTGTTTTTTAATTCTCTTAAATCTCAGGTGTGCACCACCTGGTCAGTTGACACCCATATGAAGAAATACTCCAACATTTATCAAAAGTATTTTAATAGAGATAGCAGCAGTGATTTCAAGAGTTATCTGGAAAGTGAGATGTTGTATTTTTACCGTTTTTGGAAATTGCTCATGACAGAAAAATGCTCACCGTCCAGAAGTTATCCACTAAAAGAAATTAGGGGGAACAAGTAAGAGAATTTTTCCTAAAAGTAATAAAGGAACACAAGTGACACATTTAATCCTAATATGAATGTAACCATTTTTAGGATATTTATGAATTCTCATCAGCTGCTCAAATTGAGGCTATTTTAAGCCCAAACTGAGGCTAACTTTAGTTGCATGCCTAGACCATTCTTGCTTTGCAAAGAATGGTCTAGGCATGCTCCATTGGAACCTCAGCAGCTCCTACTAGGACTCTGGCTAGCCAATCACAGCTCTCTAGAGGGGTTTCAAACACATAAAGAGCTGTGATTGGTCCATAATGGTGGGCCAATCATAGCGCTCTATCTGTTTAGTGAACAAATCACAGAGCTTTATCCGCTTTGTGGGCCAATCAGGGCACTCTATATGCCTGGTGGGTGGGATGATGCAACAGAGTGAAACAAGAGTATGTCACATTCATTGTCCAGTGGAATGTGGAGATCATTTGAAAGACAACGGTAGAACCCGCCCCACAACCGAGAGCCGTCAATGGAGCGTGGCCAGACTAAATAACACATTTATTTAGTCTGGCTTGCCAGGCTATGACTTTAGCTCAACCTGTGGCTGATTTTAGCTCATATTCAGGCTGACTTAAAGCTTCTTTCTGGAGTATTTCTCTTTTCCGATGGCACCATCTAGTGGCTGACAAGCATATCACACAAAAAGTCTGTTGCTCCGTTTATTTAAGATGGCGATTTCACATTTCTGTTTATAAACCACCACCACCAACCACTCTCATCGTTGGGGACTCTATCATTCGTAACGTCAGGATGAGAGGAGCCCTGACCTCCTGTTAGCCCGGAGCTACAGTGTTGGACATTGCAGGACACATCCCCAGTCCTCATCCAGAAACACACAACAGTGAGTATAATCATCATCCACGCCGGTACCAATGACATCCGTAAGCAGCAGTCAGAGTTCCTCAAGCATGAATTTATTCACCTTTTTAATGTTTTAAGAACCATGCACCTGTCTGTTTTTAGCTCTGGCCCCACTCCCACCATGGGCAGAGGAATTGCCGTTTTAGCAGACTTTTATCATTAAACACTTGGTTATCCTCTGCCACCGTGACCCATAATGTTGGGTTTATAGACAATTTTACCATTTTCTGGGACAGGAGACACCTGTTTGGAGTGGATGGGCTTCACCTAAATAGACAGGGGACCCGTACTCTAAAAATGAGCCTGGCTTGTCCACGACCCCCCCGTCTACTCCACCGGCCCCATCTGCTCCCACTTCCTGATGTGTAGCTGGTCCCTGCTCCTACCAACCCAGCCCTGATTTTAACAGTGAATCACATATCGGACTTGGACCTTGCCATACCTCATTCATACCTGTTATTATCAGCAGAGAGCGGACAAACAATCATAAACCAAACAAAAGCAACCCCAATAATCTAAAACAGTTACCAAAAGTCCCACCTTCAGTTAATACAGTCACTCCTTCACCAGTTACTATTAATATGGCTCTTTTAAATGTTAACTCTCTGCTGAACAAAACATTTTTACTAAATGACCTGATTTTAGATCGTAATCTTCACTGTCTGCTTTTAACAGAAACATGGCTGAGTTCAGATGCACCTGTTGTTCTCACAGAGGCCTCTGCCAGATTTTAATTATTATTTTTCAACGAGGAGCAGCAAAAGGGGAGGCGGTACTGCTTTTATTAGTTCATCAGTACTTTCTGCCAAACCTGTTTTATTTGATCATTTCACCACTTTTGAATATACAGCAGCAGTTTTTAGCTCTCCTCAGATCTTATGTGTCACAGTTTATCGGCCTCCTAAGCAGAGTGCCATTTTTATTCAAGAATTTTCAGAGTTTTTATCAATCCTGCACAACTGCTTTGAAAGGATCATTTTAGCCGGTGATTTTAATCTACATTTAGATAATCCTTCTGATCCTTTTTCAAATGAGTTTTTAAATATTCTGAGTTATATGGATTTTAGTCAACATATCACACAGCCAACTCACAACAGAGGACACACCCTGGACTTGGTCGTCACGTATGGCCTGTCCACCAGTGTGTCCTCTGTTATTGATTTGGCTGTCTCTAATCACTACTGTGTATTTTTTAGCATCACCTGTTTTATCCAGCTGGAACCCTCTGTGAGAACTGTAAGGAAGCGTCATCTCACCCCTGAAGTGGCTGCAGGTTTTCTTGAAGTTTTTAAAAAGATCCCTCCCACTCCGTTAACTGCCTCTTGTGATTTTATTGTCAATGATTTTAAAAGTAGACTGAAATCTGCTCTCGACCTGCTCGCTCCACCTAAAATCAAAAGTCTATATTCTAAACGTGCTTCACCGTGGAGAAATGAAAATCTAAAGAAACTAAAGAGAAATTGCAGGGTTGCAGAGCGGAGATGGAGAAAGAACAAAACAACTATAAATCATCAAATATACACAGAGCAACTTAAATCATATAATAACACAGTGAGAAATTCAAGACATGCATACCTTTCCAAACTCGTTCTAGACAATAAACACAATCCCAGAATACTTTTTTCCACCATAAACAACATTTTAAACCATACATCCAATTGACCTCAGAAAACACCCTCAAATGCACTCTGTGAGGAGTTTGCAGCCCACTTCAGAGGGAAGGTAGACACCATCAGACGGAATATTTTATCCTCCATAAGTAATAAGGTTTTAGATAAATCTGAATGTGTGTCCATACCAGAGGAAACACTGAACAGTTTTGTCCTGGTAGAAGCTGAGACTCTTGAAGTTTTCTCCCCAGTGCGACCCACCACATGTGTTCTGGACCCAATCCCAACTTCGTTTTTTAAACAATTCTAAGGATCTTGTTGTGATGAGATTTTAACCCCGATGAATTGCTCCCTTCAGATGGGGGTCTTTCCTGCTGCCTTTAAAAGGGCGGTGGTGAGGCCCCGTTGAAGAAGAGCAATTTAGATTTTAATGAATTGAACAATTATCGACCGATATCTAACTTACCATTTTTAAGCAAAATTTTATAAAAGTTGGTTTGAAATCAACTAAATGATTTTATAAACACTCATAATGTCCTAGAGAAATTTCAGTCTGGTTTTAAGGTGAACCACAGCACCGAGATGGCCCTTCTGAAGATTTTAAATTATTTTAGAGTAAATTATGATAAACAGAAGTTGACAGTGTTGGTTCTACTGGATTTAAGTGCTGCCTTCGATACAGTAGACCACACTGTTCTTTTAACTCATTTGAAACAGATCGGCCTCTCTGGTGCTGTACATAGATGGTTCACATCCTACCTCACAGACAGGACTTTCATGGTGAGTTTGGATACCTGTTCCTCTAGGGACCATGGGATTACATGTGGTGTGCCCCAGGGTTCAATTTTAGGCCCAGTGCTTTTTAATCTTTATATTGCATCCTCTTGGCGGTGTAATCAGGAGACACGGGGTCAACTTTCACAGTTATGCTGATGATACACAGTTGTACATCTCCGTGTCTCCTGATGACTCTCGGCCAATGGATGCACTTTTTAACTGTATTTTAGTCATCAAATCCTGGATGGCAGAGAATTTTCTCCAGCTCAACTAGGACAAAACTGAGGTTTTAGTCATTGGTCCTGAGGCCCAGGCTTTTACCGAAATTACAATCTGTCTTTTAATCAAACTGAACAAGTTAAGAACCTGGGTGTGATTTTTGACTCTGAGCTGACTTTTATCCCACACATTAAAAATATCACAAACATAGGTATTTATCATCTAAAGAATATTACCAGAGTCCGCCCCATTCTCTCTCGGGCCAATACTGAGATGCTGGTGCATGCTTTTGTCACCAGTAGAATAGACTACTGTAATGCCCTGCTTTCTGGTCTTCCCAAAATGAGCATCTCAGGCTTACAACTTCTACAAAATTCGGCAGCACGTGTCCTGATGAAGACCAGGAGGCGGGAGCACATTACACCAGTTTTAGAATCATTGCATTGGCTCCCCGTATGTTTCAGGTTCAATTTCAAGGTTCTTCTAATGGTTTTTAAGTGTCTTAATGGTCTTGGGCCTTCTTATCTCTCAGAACTGTTTATTCCATATGAACCCTCTCGGCCTCTGCGCTCCTTTGGCAGGCGTCTCCTGGTCATCCCTAAAGTCGGGACACACACCCACGATGAGGCGTCCTTCCAGTGTTATGGCCCTTGCCTCTGGAACGAGCTGCCAGAGGACCTCAGGGCTGCAGAGAACGCTCATGTTTTTAAGTCCAGGCTCAAGACCCATCTTTTTAGGTTAGCTTGTACCTAAATATTTACTAGTATTTTATTTCTCGTTTTACATGATTATATTTTATTGCTTGCTTTGCATGTTTTATATGATTATATTTTAGCATTGTTTTCATTATTTAATATTATTATTTTACTGTCTATATGATTTTATTTATTACTTATTTTCTAACTTTTGTCCCTTATATTAGCTCTTATTATATTTTTACTCATTTTAATCCAGTGTTACCTCTGTAGGGGCCCTCTGCCCCGGGAGCGGTGGTCGACTGTAGCTTCCTGGGCGCTCTATAGGTAGTGTTTAAGTGGAGGTGGGGGTCTATGCTCCCCCTCCACTGAGCGCCCTGACTTAGTGTGGATGACCTGATGCTGCCGGGGCTGATGGCTCCTCTGGTGGCATTTCCTTGCCTTACCTTACTTGGCTCATCACGACTCAGCCAAATATAATTTTTACGTGTGTGTGTGTGTGTGTGTGTGCGTGTGTGTGTGTGCGTGTGTGTGCTTGCATATGTCTGTTAATGTTTTTAACCTGTTATGGGAATCTGGGGTCATTTTGTAAAGCACTTTGAGTAGCACTTTGTTTGAAAAGCGCTTTATAAATAAATCTAATTGATTGAAATGTGCTTCTGTAGCCGACAAACAGAGTTAAACACGTTGTTTAATGAGTATTATTCTCATGTCATGTTGTGTTCTCATATATTTATTTTTTACAGACTTGTCTGTGAAAAGTTAATCAACTCTTCATCAGCCGAGGTATTCCTTAAATTTTAAGCTAGTAAGAGGTAGTCTATCGCTTTTGGTTAGTTCTGGTCGGCGCACAGTTTCACTATTGCACAGAGCTCTGCGGGGTAGGGGGTGTGCGTAGCAAAAAAAAAAAAGACGTATTGCTTACATTTTATCACAGTACATGATGAGACAATCGCTTTTACGTATTTAGGAAAAAATCATGCATCATTTCTGAAAGGTGGAAAACTCCAGAAAGCAGCTTTAAGCCTAAACTCAGGCTGACTTTATCTCGAACTGAGGCTGTTTTAAGCCCAAACTGAGGCTAACTTTAGCCTGTACTCAGGCTGACTTTATCTCAAACTGAAGTTGACTTAACTCAAAGTCAGGCTGACATTAGCTCAAACCGAAGCTGCAATCAGGCCAAAGTGAGGCAGTGTTAAACATATTTGAAGGTAAAGTTAGTCTGTCCAGTCACAATTTACGTATTTTTCTTCATATCGAGTGTGTTTGAGTTACTATTTACAACAGATAAAACGTGTCAATAGCTTTTTCACAGAACCACACCTCCAATGATTTGTTAACTGAACCATAATTGGCATTCTAAGCTCCTGTTACTATTTGTAATGTAAAATATCGCATCTATCTGTTCTGTAAATCCAGCAAAAACCCGTTATTGTGAATTAGAACATGACTTCATGTTCGTGGGAAAAAATGTTAAAGTAAGTTTGCATGGTACCTCAGTTTCAGCATATCTGTAACGCAACAATGGCTTCTTAAAACTATATTTATCAGGGGAAGTTTAAGACTCTGCACACGCACAAAGAAGTGCACAAGCTGCAGAAGAAGAGAAGACAATTTCTTATCTTCAAACAATGTGGCTTCCACTCCTTGGAGATTCTTGTGGCGCCTGAGTGTGTGAGTGTGTACAATGACAAAGGATTCTTTTTGTATATGAGTGTCGTCATGTGTGCGTCTTCTTGTGTGTGCATGTTTTCTGATGTGGTTTTGTTGAACAGAAAAACAACCCTTTAAGTTTAACAGATAAAATCCTCAAATCCCCAAATGGACTGATAATTACAAACAGCACAATGTTTATATGAGTGTCTATGTGCCTTTGTGTTGCAGGGGCTGAGGCCGAACATGTTTTATGAGTTTCGAAGGCAAAATAATTACAAATTCCTACCATAGCTCAAAGAGAGGGCGAGAGTCAAAGACGGAGAAACAGTCTGAGATTTACATCATGAGACGAGCAGAAAATAAACAAAAAATAACTGCTGAATGGAACAGAATGAAGAGAGACCATGAGAAACGAGCACGATGGCAGAGAGAAGATGCACGGTTTCAGTTTGGTCTCTTTACAAAGTTTCTCAACAGTACAAAATCTTTAAAGAGCAAGTCACCCCCTACAAGAAACTTACTTCACTCTCACTTCATGTTTGAAAAATGCAACAAATGCTGTTGCTTGGCAGACCGAGAGGGCGGAGCCGCTAACAAATACACACACACAGGCTCACAATGGCATTATGACATCATAATGTACCAGATGACATCATAGCATACCTCTTAGCCAATAGCGGTGGCAGATTTAAATTCAAATACAGTGCAGAATTTTTCCCTGACGACGGCACAACACTGCCAGTTTTAGGCAGAATATTTGAATTTTCACCAAGACACACTGAACTGCCAAATTATTGACTACACGTGTCTGTAGCATGATTAGACACTCCTTTATATAGTTTATCAGCAAAAAAAATGTGATTTGGGGGTGACTTGCTCTTTAAATCAAAAGTTCTGTAATTTTACTGTTTTCACACCCAACGCGTATGCAATGTGCATTATTGGGCTGCATGGTGGTGCAGTTGATTGCACTGTTGCCTTGCAGCAAGAAGGTTGCAGGTTCAAAACCAGGCTGCGGTCTTTCTGTGTGGAGTTGCGTGTTCTCCCCATGCATGCGTGGAATTCCTCCGGTACGCCGGTTTCCCCCACAGATCACAACATGCCCTATAGGTTAGCAAGTGTGCGTCGCCTTGGATAAAAGCTTCTGCCAAATAAATAAACATAAACATAAAATGTGCCAAGTTGTGTCACCTTCTAAAAAATTTAGAGAAAATATTTTATTTTGACCCAATTTGGGGGATTTTAAGATTATGTGTGAATTCAGTGTGTCGATGAGGGGCAAATTATCTGTAACAAAAGTTAAATGTTAAAAACCTAAGTCAGGTTCTACCAGCTTTTCTACCAATGTCCGATATAGTGGTGTAGTAGGGCTGGGCAATAAATACAAAGTTTATCGTTATCAAAACGTATGACTCCCATCGATATCGTTTTCCCCGTGTCAATAAATTTGATAATAAAAACAATGAAACTATGTGTGTGGGCTGGCAGCATTCATGTCCCTTTACGAAGCTGTACCACCTCTACGTAATACACATGACAGCCCCATCTAGTGGACATCTTTGTTTCTGCGCATACATGTAGTTATCGTCCACTTGGCGCCAGGGGCGGATTAAGAACTGAAGAACATCCGGGGCTTAACGCACGCACACACACGCACGCGCGCGAATACACGCTCGCGCACGCACGCATGCGCACGTGACACGCACTAGTCAACATCATATATGTCTTGTACCACATAATTTTTAATCTGAAGCTACATATTAAGCATTTTCAGGGCAGAGTATTGTTCCTGTTAGTGTTTAGTGTGAGATGATAGTAAATATTCCCTTTCTATCTCCAACCACTTTACCTGATAGTAAGCTAACTTTAGGCAAACCAGCAGCACAACAAATATTTTCAAATAAGACTCACAAACCTGAGTCAACACCAGTCTCATCAAAGCTGGGGTTCTGTCGTTGTACTTTTAGTCTAAAAAAGTCCTTATGTCCATCTTCACTCATGCGTTTCAGGCAGAGAGTGCAGAAGAAGCCGGCTGCTGAAGGGCTTCTTCTTCAGTGGTGGAGGCTCAGGCAGGCTGTTGCCAGCTGCTCCCTCTCTGTTAGACTTTGGTACTGCATGTTACTTCTGCGATTTAGATCCGGGACTTTCCATGAAAGATCCGGGGCTTCAGCCCAAGTAGCCGGGCCTAACGCCGCCCCTGCTTGGCGCGATTGAGGAGAAATCCTCTATATTTCGTGATATTGATTTTAGGCCATATCGCCAGTTAACACCCAGCCTTACAGTGTGGTCTAGCTCTTACTCCAGACTTGAAACTGTTGCAAAACGGCCACAAAACATACTTTGCGGCAGTTAGCTGCAGTTCTAGTGGTTCCTTTCCACCAGCCGTAAAGCATTACATTTTTGATGTGACCCAGAATCATTAAGTTTGAGAAAATGTTTTCTGCGCCTCGCTTCCAAAACATGTCAAACCCTGCAGTTCAGATCAGGCCAGACACAAAAGCAGTGTAAAACCTCCAGAAACTTTCAAAATAAAAGTCACTTTCAGTTAAATGTACATAATTTCCTGTGAAACTGGAAGTTAACAGAACATAAAATAAAACACAGACCTTTTTGGATACGTGCAACTGTCTTTCTTCTTGCTTGTTATTGTGTGATGCTACGAAATCACTCACTTTGTGGGACCAGCAGTGTAGAACGCTCTCATCCCGGTTTTGCATCTGAAACGCTCCCAAATTGGAGGGGAGCTTGCAGGTAAAAGGCCTCCATTATGCTACATACTGCTTTGGGTTCAGGGGAAAGGAGGGATTAGTTTCTGACACAAATACAAACGGGTGCCCCCAAGTTTAACACAAACATGGTCACCGAACATTGAGGAAAAACATTTACTAAGGTTATTATTGTTTGCTTATCTCAAAATTTAAGTGTGACAAGAAAAAAAGAAGAAATCTGCGATGGGGGAAATGTTCTTTTTATAGAACAACTAGGCAAGCAATAGCCAAATATCTATGTTTGATAATCACTTTGTGTCTGTGATCATTATGCTGATAATTTCAGATATACAGTGTAGCCCTTATCAGGAATAGACATGCCAGAATTGGTGATTGAATTACAGAATACTGACGTAGCAAAGTTAAATGTTAATAATAATAATAATAATAGTAATAATAATAATAATAATAATAATAATGATAATAATAATGATAATACAAGTAAAGTTTGTAAAATTAAAAAAGGTGATGCAAAATAAACTTTTTAAGGCTCTTTAGGTCCATTTACTCAGGCAGGTGAAAATTACCTTTTTTTTTTGACAATTTAAAAATGTTTTTCCTTAGAATAAAATCATAGATGTCCTTTTCCTTTGAATGATATTCTCATCACATGCTTGGTAAAAAAAAAAGTACAAAAAATAGATGCGTGGCAAACAAAGTTCTTCTGCACAGTTCTTACATGTCTGATAAATGATTGGTCACTTAAATGAAGATCCTTACAGGAGCAGCAAATTAAAAAGGACGTTCATTCATTGGAGAACATGCAGTCGCTGTTTTCAGTTTGCCAGTCTTGACTTGGACTGTGTGACTGTGTGTCTGCAGCTCTGTAATCATCATTTTTATCATTTTCAGCCACTTGAGGCAGCACTAGCTCACACATGTATGCCTCCTTCCTCCGTTACACACACACACACACACACACACACACACACACACACACACACACACACACACACACACACACACACACACACACACACACACACACACACACACACACACACACAATCCCGGACACACAAAACCATCCATCAAGTGTGTGAGAGACCCTTAAGGCCTAAACATTACTCTTGTTTGGTGTGATAGAGTGCTGGACAACTCTGTCTCATTCTCTCATTGCCTCCCAGTTTTTCCCTCTTTTATTCTCTTGTTCACCTCCTCTATGTCTCTTAATCTCCAACTCTCACCCTAAATCTCTGTGGTCTCCTTCTCCCACTTCATACCTCTCAATCCTTCTCTCTCCTTCACTGCCCCGCTTGTCTCTCATAACATACTTTGCCACATATAGACACATTTACCCCACAGGTGTCTGTCAGGGCAATAATCAGCTGTATTTGTCTAGCAGTAACATCAAAAGGCACGTCATGCATGCACGGACTCATATCTCTTCACTTTTTGTTGCTAATTGAGCAAATGTTTGTGTTTTTGGTCTCCGGAAAAAACCGGAGCCTCCGGAAAACAACATTTGCACCGCGGGAACGTGCAAATTCCAAACAAAGGTTATATTTTTATTGCAATCATTTTGTTATCAGCTAAAAGTACCAACCCCCTTTCATCTGTACATCCTGTTTAATTTTAATACACAAGGATGCACACACCTGGTATGCAGGTACGCATATGCAACCAAAATTAGGTGTGTGCAACGTTTTATTTGCCACTCATTTGTGCACCCCAGTTGTGTAGGTGTGAGTCGGTTTTCCCAACTGCTCCACAGCATCAAAGCGGCTTGTTCCCAGCATGCTCTTCTCGTACAACAGCAAATAAAGAGCCTAAGTCACGCCCATCTACTTCCAGTCCGTGTGCCCCAACTGTCATAAAAAATTAATGTGAACGTACGGGCCGATGCGTTCTCTTCTGATCTCGTTTGATAAGCGCCATGGATTTCACATGTGATGTCCGTGAATTTAAAGACACGTTATGATGCCCAAAAAGGGCTTACGGTACTTTCGTCAGGCGGTAAAAGTTACTTTAGGTTTGGTGTGACAATACGTAGTAGACTACAAATGCTTGTCTCACCAAATTCATGTCATTCAAAGAAAAGAAGGAGAAGAAAAATGTCTTTGATTTTAGCGAGCTTCACATCCTCCTTCCAAGGTAAAATGAGCATTAAACTTGGAGAAAACTTCTATAAATGTGGCCATGTGGTAAGTAGCAGCTACACTGGGGAAGAAGAGATTTAGCTGTGACGTCATATATACTTCTGATTTGTTGTCATTTTAATTGCGAGTTTTTACAAGGAGAAAAATCCCAAATTACGCGACGAACGTTGTCAAAACACATTTACAATTGAAGTACAACAAGTGTGTGTTTCAGGACTTAATGCAAAGCAGATCAGAAAATAACCCTTTCACCTCCACTCACTTATATATTTTTTTTCATTCAAGGGACCATCAACCGGAAGGGGAACGTATTTAGGCTACTTACCTGCCAATGACTGAGCTTTTACAGTCGACATTGTACTTACTTGAATAACTCAACAGCAAAAATGATGTTATACAGAACATGTCTACATTCATCATTCTCTATGTCTCACCTGCCCTATCAGATGGGGTCCTTCATCACTACACCGAGTGTTTATGATATGGACCCCGTTGGTGTATATATGTACAGTGATCCCTCGCTACTTCGCGGTTCGTTTATCGCGGATTCACGACTTCGCAGATTTTTTCTTTGGAGCCTTATTCAAGGGAAATTCGCCGATTCGCGGTATTTTTCACGGATTTGCGGTATTTTTCTATGCGAAATATCAAGAAATTCCTGTTTTTTTTTCATCAATTTCATCATAAAATGCATTTTTTGTAATAAAATTATAAAAAAAAACAAGTAAAAAAAATTTTTTTTTTGAGTTTTACCCACAAAAAGAGAACGTGATCATACAATAATTCAATATAGTACTGTATTGTAAATATGGTGTCCCTACTTCGCGGATTTTCACCTATCGCGGCCAGGTCTGGAACGCATCTACCGCGATAAACGAGGGATCACTGTATACCTTTATTATTCGGTGACCTCTCAGCCTGGAGAGGCGATCCTGCCTTGAACCTTTTAGCTGGAAGCTACAAAGCAAATTGCTGTCAAGTGATATTTTGTTGGAGATAAAAATCTGTTATAATCCTAGCTGCTTTCAAAGTAGCTCTATATTTGTAAGAATCATGGGACGTTAAAGGTGAGGGTTTGATAAACATGAGGCTGTGTTGGCTTCTAGGTGTTGAAGCCTCTGGTTGTCTTTGTTGTTACCCCTGCCAAAGTTTTTCCCCTTCCAACCTCCAAAGCCAAGGCTTTCCACCAGTGACAGAGCTAGCAACTTTAGATTTAGCAATAAAGGCGAACCATTTAGACAACTTTTACCAAAAGTTGAACCTGTTGTGGTAATTCTGCTGCATGCCATGCGGAAGGATGCCCTGCCTCAGGTATTATCTTTAGTTGTCATGTTAGGGCTCAGTCATGGGAGCCCACCTCCCTAGCTCCCTCCCTGTTCCTAGCTCCCTGTGATGCTGCCAGTCTAGGAATCTGTTGACGTCCCATGTGTCCGGGTTCATGTGCCGGCAAAAACTCTGCACATCCAATTTTACGAGTGTGCAGACATCAAGCCAGGATTTGGCAAGGACATTGCAGGCATTTCACCAGTCAGCTGACGTTTCGCCAATCCTGGAGTCAACTGACTTCGTGCCTGGTCCTGATTCTGCAGACGTCCCATCTGGTTCAAAGCCTGCAGAATGTCCCGACGGTCCTGGGACCCCTGGAGGGTCTTGTTTTTATCCACTCTAGCCTGTCACGCCTGCCTTCTTCAGCCCTGCAGAACCGGCTCTGCTTCCTTGCAATCCCCGAATCAAAACACACTGCCAGGCCCACTCCAGAGCACTGAAACCTGTCGAAGACTGCAATTTTATTATGGAAAAAAAGTTTAAATGCTTGTGGCTATTTGATATTTTAATTACTAGATTTAGATCATTCTTTTTCCTTTATCATTCACAAACAAGAAACTATCTTTCAAAACCCAGCAGCACTCTCGATGTAAATACATTTCACAGCTTGGTGCCTTTATTCATGAGGGTATCCCTCTTTTTTATATTTTGGGAAAATTTAGATTTTTGTTCCTAGACTGTTGTTTTTTTATTTTTATTTATTTATTAAGAAAGCAGCAAAACATGCCGCAAAAGTGTTAAAATAAAGAAGCCGTGGTGGCAAATGAAGAAAATGGGAGAAACACAGAGAAGAGAAAATAAGACAGAAAAGACAAGAAAAATTGAGTTATCTGTTAAGTTTTGATGGATGCTGCAGAAGTGCAACCTGGGATTGATTTGGGGCTAGTTTCCTGTCAGCAATCCAACCTGAGAGAGGAAACGGGTATCTGTGGAGTGAAGATTGATTACCGCGGTAACATCCACTGGTAATCTGGTAAGTGATGGAGTGTAGAAGTACCACATTAATGTGATGTTGGTATGTATCGTGTGCATGTGCTCTCTATTTGTAAATTATTTTCATTTTTAGAACAAAATAGCTTCAATTTCACATATTTGAAACAGTTTTCAGCTTTTCTTGTGTCCATCTATGGCAGAAGTTGATTTAAACAGCAGAAAACGTAACATATTCGTTTTATTGGAACCTGTTGCTAAGGACTTGGGGTCCTGCTGGTTTTCATTCCAGTCAGAGACGTCTGGCACAAGTCGCATGTGGCACAGCAGATAAATGGAGTTAACCAGGAGGTTTGATAGAAACTCAGCTCTGCACTCGGGGGCAGTAAATTAATTCAGATTTTTCCCCCTTTGAACGTACCAACCATGCTGAGTAAGTTGGAGTAGTTGCATGGCCGTACCTGGCTGACCTCTGATTCCAACTCTTTATTAATGATACATTTACTGCAGTGCAGCGATGCACAAACTGCACCAGCCCTCTTCCTGTTCTGTGCATGCAACGAATGAAATAAACTAAAAACTACCGTTTCATCTTTCATTATATGATTCTAATGTCCAGATGATTCAAACAGATTTGCGATTGTTGGGTGTAGATGGTAAAAGTCTAATGGGATTGTTGGAGATTTTTGTTAGAAAATTACCCCGGCTTTCCACAGCAGCCGTCAGCAGCACGTTACTGCAGCAGCACGTCATAGCTGCTGATAGGAGCCGCTGTGGTCAACAGAACCTTTTCCACTGGAGCCGTCAGCAGCCGTCAGCAGCGCGAGTCGGCCGCGTCTCAGGAGCAGCATGTCGCGGCCTTTACGTGCCGGTTCTATTTTCTACGCGCGACGCCTCTGAAACGGGTCAAGTTCGACATTTTGGGGGAAGGAAAGACAGGAAATCGGACGCGGAAATGGAGAGAAGCTCCCGAGATTTTCAGAATAAAGAACGTACTGCCTTCCGGTTGCTTTACTTTTAAAAAAAGTTACTAACTGTGCGGCCCCGTGAGAAGTTATCACCTAGCTAGCGGTCTCCTTTGTTTTTCAGGTCCGTATTGGCGATTATAAAATGGACAGAACATAAAAACACAAACCATGTTGTAATTTTCTCCTGCTTGTTGTTGTGTTTACTGACGAAGTCACTCGTGTGACTTCGTGCTCTGTCGGTGACAGCTGCTCCCCTGCTGCTTCGCGTCTCGTGGGAAGGGCCAAGCAGCAGCTTACGTGAGCAAGACGTGCTGCTGCAGTAACGTGCTGCTGACGTCTCCCGTGGAAACCCGGGGTTAGTTACGAACTAGACGATTTGCCATTTGAGTCAACCCTGTCTAACCCTGGCTTTCCATGCACAGATCCTTAAAGTAATTGTCTGCAATGCGCAATACGCAGTTGTTGGTCTCCACCAGGCATCCCAGAAGTGTGTTGTTGCACTGCTCTGATAAATGAATGCACCAGATTAATGTGTTCTTGAACACAACACGGTGGAAGGACAAGGTCTCCTAAACCTTACCCCAACATACTAAAACCTTCAAAAGTAATCGTTACATCAAGACTTGGATGACCTTATGGTAGGGCTATTCAATTCCAGGCCTCGAGGGCTGGTATCCAGCATGTTTTAGTTTTAACTCTGTTTCAACACACCTGATGTCAATCCGCGGGTAATTAACAGGCTTCTGCAGAGCCTGATGAGCTGCTGCACAGGTGACTCAACCACTTAATCTAGTGTGTTGGACCAGAGAAATCATCAAAACCTGCCGGATACTGGCCCTCGAGGCCGGAACTTGAATAGCCCTGCCGTATGGAGTCAACCCAATTCAAAATGGCTGGCATAGCCAAATGAGCTCAGAGACACACAAGAAACCAGAATTTAGTGAATTTTTTTGGTACGAAGATGGAATTTCGTGCATTTGTAGCTAAGAGCCCCCTCCAGCAGTACTCTTGAGTGTTGCACATTGAATTTAAACGCTGTCATTGACTTTTGCAGTCAAGTCAGTTTGTTTGCAAAACTGATAGATTTTGGATTCAACCCAATTAATTTGGCTATTGAAGCCAACTAGCTTTAGTCAACATAGATATAAGCAGCTAATGTTTGATGTTATTGTAGCTGAGAGCCAAGCCCAACAAATGTTAAGACACTGACATTATATATTGTGTAAGATTGTACGTGGCATTATATATAAAGTATTAATATTATTTCTCAACATGAGATTATCTTGGTTTCCAAGTATAGAATGAATGACATCAGGGGAAGTACACTCCGTGATGGAATGCTTGGCCATTGATTGATTTGGGGATTTTACTATAAATATTTCCTGATTCACGGTTTTCATCCACTTGTGGAGGGACTGAGAATCGTATTATTGGTTTTTGTGTTTCGCTCATGTGACCCACAGAGTTGATGCTGAAAGCTAGTTGGCCGTTTCTTACATTTGATAAAGAATAATCTCGAACCTGTCAGACTAACAATAACAGACGAGGCCTGGCAGTCGGGTGATGACTTGATGCATCTGATCGGATCTTTTATGACTATAAAAAGCTGGGCTGATGTTGCTATGCTCCAATCTGAGGAGTGAAGGCCCATCTGATTGCTGCGGTGTTTTGTGCCTGACAGAAGAGTTACAGCGATAAAACGGTTTTATTCTCGGATACCGGGGAACATCCATCCGTCTTTTTTAGAGCAAAGCATGTGGAATGGGAATTTCACAAGTCTTGCAACTGATGTTTTCATCTGACCAAATGACGAGCAGCTTTTGTGCTTTCTCACTTTTGTGGAGCCAGACGGGTGACAGTAAGATTGTTATCTTTAGCAGCTCAACCATGTAAAAAAAAACTATTTTTTGTTGGATTTGAGTGAAATTTGTCAAATAAACCAAGTATTGGCAGTGATACTGATTATAAAACATCTGGGTGAACACTTGAGCCAGTGTAGCCTATTCCAGAACCAAAATGATTTACTAACGGGAAAAACCACTAAAGCCATCCACCTCCGGACTGCCAACTTAAACATAAAAGCCCAATCCCAATACTCGCACTTCCACCCAAATTAATATGTGAACAAATCCATCCTAGAACTGTGTGAATTACCAAAAAAAATAATAAAACCATATAACATGTACGTTTGTTTACTTAAAGGCAACTTTGTTTTTCTTACATAAAAGTAGATTTGAAGCTTTTACTGCAGCCGGCCACTAGAGGGCATTTGGTTTGGCTGATTGGAAAGTTTTTGATGTGTGAACTGGACATTTATTTATCCTCTGTAGTCAAGACGAACTTAAGGAATTTGGGTGTTGTTTTTGACCAATCAATGTCTCTTGAAGGCCATTCAAAAACACTGGTCCAAAACTGTTTTTATCACTTAAGAAATATCTCCAAACTGTGAAGGTTGGTATCAAAACATGAACTTGAAATGGTTATCCATGTCTTTATCTCCTCCCGTCTAGATTACTGTAACATACTCTTCACATGTTTTAACAAAAAAGCCCTTCAGTTGGTCCAGAACTCTGCAGCGAGGCTCCTAACTGGAGCCAACTGAAGAGCACACATCACTCCTAATGGGCTCGACACACGGGAGGCGACATCGCCTCTCCTCCATTCATTTTCAATGAGACATGTGCGACAAAGCGATAATCACGGGTCTCCCTCCTACCAAGCGAAACGCGAAAAACGTGAGTATGAAATTTTGCGCTCGTGCACGTGTCGTGCACAGGCGACCCAGCGACGCAATCCCCGAAAGTTTAAACATTTTCAACTTTTCATCGCTGTCGCTCGGACAAGGACCAATCAACGGAGGTTTCATTCACTGACCAATGAGTGGACAGGATGCTCCGTACATCTCCGAGCAAACATGGAGGAGAAGTTGATTATTATTATGTTTTATAGTAAAATCAGAAGTAAGATTTCACATAACTCTAGCAGCACCTAGTGAAACATCATATCTACCACTTTATTAACTCTGAACCGTTTAAATAACCTTAATTCCCTCCAACCTGACACAGCCAAACAAAACAACGGAAGTTTCGATTTCGCCATGGAACAGAACGCGTAGACGGCTTTGCCGCTGGCCGCTGCCGCGGATCGCCTCCCGTGTGTCAGGTAATAAAAGCGACAGCGACAAATTTCGCTGATCACGGTCGTTTGTCGCCTCCCGTGTGTCGAGCCCATAATGTCTCTGCACTGGTTACCTGTTAACTTTAGAGTTCATTTTAGAGTCCTGATTATAACTTTCAATGCTCTACATGGTCAAGCTCCTCCCTATGTTACTGAACTGTTTAAGCCTTATGCTCCAACCCGAGCCCTCAGCTCCACACACCAGAACCTTCTAGAAGTTCCAAAGACCAGATATAAAAGTCGACTGTTGCACCCCGACTCTGGAATGATCTTCCTTTATCCTCGACAGTCTGGACACTTTAAAAAAAAACAGCTAAAAGACCCTTTTATTGAAATCTGCTTTAACCTAAACCTTTTATTTTCTTACTTTTAACTCAAATTTGTAATCTTTAATCTATTAATGAAATTTTACAACTTTCTGACTGTATTATTTCTGATGTGAATCTATTTGAGATCATTATGATTTCATGACTTAGTTTTATTTTGTTTTGATTTATTTGAAGCACTTTGTGATTCTATGTCTGTGATAAGTGCTATATAAATAAAATTTACTTACTTTACTTACTTACAGTTGTATCCAAAAGATGGGATGTCACTCAGGTGAGACCAATGTAGGAGTTAATTTTATTAAAGGTGGATTTAAGTGTCTCAACGTGATTCTATATGTTAATGTTGGATTACATGCATCCCACCTTAAGTGCAGAATTAAAAAAGAAATAAAACAGAATACTCATTTACAACCCAGTCAGAGCTTCCAATCAGGAACACAATCTCAGATCTTGGGTGATAAGTCCTCGCAAGCCCAGAGCATTTCTGCGTCTCCACACTCTGTCTATCTGTGTGTTTGCATTCCTCTGTGAGGCTGAGTTACATCTCGTGTAGAGAAACAGAATTGAAACCATTTAAATCGGAGGCAGAATATTGACAACGAGCAGGCCGAATGGAGGGAAATGTGTCTTTATGTTTGAGGTGACGCATTAAAAGAGTCAAAGTGGATTGACCACTCTATTTTTCTCGCTCTTCGCACCCCCTAAATCTCCAACTTTTGGTGGCTTTTTCACATGCCCCTTTAAATTTCCTTTCCCGTCACTATGACATATTATCTGAACTCCCATCAACCTCTCCACTCTTTATTTACAGCGCTTATGTTAATGAAAATGGATTTTGTGCTGGTGATGAAATTTCACTGAAAACTTTTCGGGCTGTTTCAGCAACAAAAACGTACAAAAAAAATCCCTGGGGTCTCGGTGACATTTACATTAAAATAAATAGGCTCAAAGTTTAAGAAGTTTGGTTTAGAGTTTAGTTGAAACATGAACTTTGTGTAGTTAAAAGGTGCAAGAAACGAGAAAACCCCAAAGCAGCGTACGGACATTATTAAAGTTCCTTGGAACAAGCCTTCTAATGTCAGCCTAGAGTAGAAAAGGAGTACTTACAGTACTGTAAAAAAGTATTTACCCCTGCTTTCTTTTCACACTTTATAGTTTCAGATCAGTTGGGTAAATACAAAAGGCAGTTTTCAAATGAGCATCTCATTTATTAAAGGGAGAAAGGCTATCCCAAACAACTTGGCTTCATGTAGGAAAATAATTGTCTCTCTTGTTAAATCTTGAATCAGCTGAGATTTATTTGGAATGCTGATTTCAGTTCTGCTAGCCACACCTGGAGATTTAAGAAACACTTGTGAGATAAACGATCTCAGAAAGCAACGCCCGAGCGAAAAAGTACAATCCATCAGAAAGTTCCAGAGCCACTAGAAGCCAAAGACCCATCTCACGTATACTAAAACACATCTTGATGATCCCCACGAGTTTTGGGAAAATGTTCCATGAGACCCGGCTGAAAATTAACTCGGCTTTTCAAATTAAAGACCATCATATGTGATGGTCTGGGGTTGCTTTGCTGCTTCAGGACCACTTTACTCTAACTGATGGAGCCATGAATTCTTCTTCCTAGCAGAAAATCATGAAGTCAAATCTGACTTTTGACCTTCAATGGGCCATTTATGATGGTAAACCCTAGCCTACCAAGCCACCTTAGAAATATAAATATAGTCTTGCCACGACGCACAGACAGGTCGGACGTGGGGACGGGATCTACGGTTGTTTTTCAAACTGTCTCCAAACGCAGTTGGACAGCGCTAGGACCTATCAGCTGCAGCGTGTTGTACGCTCTGCTAAGAAGGTCATTGGCTGCAAACTCCCCTCCATACAGGACCTGTACACCTCAAGGACATTGAGGCATGCAGGTCAGAAAACAGCTGATACATGCCACCCTAGACACAGTCTCCTCGACTTGTTCCCGTCAGGAGTGGAAGGGATCAGAACCTCTCGCCACAAGAGTTTCTTCCCCTCTGCAGTTGGACTCACGAATGACAATCCTAGGACTGCCCACTCCAGTCGCTCCAATCATCTAGTGTTGATTTCTCACACATATGGCAATAAAGCCCTTCTGGTTCTATCAGAGCAACGAACAACAGGAGGTATTCATGGCTACGGCAATCAGTCAGTGGGGCAGTCTGCCATACAATGTCAAAGAGGAAGCAATTACATCCCTTTTTGAAATAAATGACTTAAGTACCTCTGTCAGCTCTTGACTCAAAGAAATGCCCAAGTCTAAATTGTCCAAAGTTGACGCCAAAGCCGTCTCAAGCAAGCCATCGGCATGTTTTTCATTCTGTCTGTTGCAGCTCTAGTGCGAAGCCCGTCCAACGGGCCAGATGCAAAACTGGTCGGTCCAGTGGTAGATCTGTTGAGTGGAGCGTGGCTAGACCGACCTGCAGAGAAAAATCTCTTTGGTCTAGATCTCAAGGCTGGGGAAACGCTCCAAAGTGACCGAATTAAAGCAATTCTGCAAAGAAGAGATGGACACAGTAGTGTCAGAGAGTTGTTACTGATTATCACTAAAAGTGTTTCAGTCATTTTCACACTGAGCCACATTGGTTTGAATAGCTTTTTATTCCTTAATAAATCAAGACATCATCTGAAAACTACATTTTATCAGGTTATTTGTGATTTTCTGATTTGGATCATTATGTGTGACCAAAAAAAAACTGAAGCAGAAGAAATCTGTTTGGGGCAAAAATACTTTTTGACATCACTGTATTTCTCCCAGACTTAACGCCCTGTGAAGGGACTCGTGTGACCGTGGATAAAATAACAACCCCGTGCGTGAACGAGAGTGAGCTGGCATGCTAACTTCAGTCTTTCTGTGACTCGCCCATGATTGAGAGTGCTGTGGAAAATCCATCCATACCTAATGACATCACACACACACACACACACTGTAGAACCGTTTTATTTTCAGATCTAAACTGGAAATAAAACTAAACTCACTGAACTGAGAGGGAGGGAGAAAAGGAGCAGAAAGATGTGGAAAGGAGACAAAAGAAAAAATGAAAGAGAGGAGGAATAGAAAAGCAGATAGATGTAAAGAGTCAGATCTTCCTTTTGCATTCACACACACACACACACACACACACATACACACACACACACACACACACACACACACACACACACACACACACACACACACCAAATCAGTCTAGAAATGACCACCCTGATCCCGGTTTCTGCTCATACATAAATATCGAACTGCAAAATGCAGGTACAACTAATCCCTCGTGTGTGTGTGTGTGTGTGTGTGTGTGTGTGTGTGTGTGTGTGTGTGTGTGTGACTGAGAGCGAGGCTGGACTGGACTGTGGGGTGTGGTTATGTGTGTCTGTGTGTGTGGGAGAGAGTGTGTGGGGTTCTGGCAAGGCATGGTAGTCATTTCCCTTCTAGACTCAACATCTCACACACACACACACACACACACACGCACACACACACACACACACACACACACAGACATGTACACGCTTACAAACGACAAGCGTTGGAATATCATTACGGTAAGAGCTGCAGTGAGCGGGCCCCTGACACAAGCGGCCCTTTGTTAGAACGTAGACACACTCGCACACACACTGCAGACCCAGACTCCGGCCCTCCATATCGCCAATATAATTACAGCTATTACATCTGACTCAAATATAACTTTACATCTCGATCTGCACTCTTTTCCCTCCTTCCTTTTTCATTTCTGAGTGCCCACGATGGAGACTTGTGTGTGTGTGTGTGTGTGTGTGTGTGTGTGTGTGTGTGTGTGTGTGTGTGTGTGACGGCATAATGCTACATAAACATTACCTCAGCTAACGAGTAGTAACCATTCTGCGCCAAATTGTGTGTGTGTGTGTGTGTGTGTGTGTGTGTGTGTGTGTGTGTGTGTGAATGCGGTTTAACTTAATGACCTGTACAGTCACGTTTTTGTTGGGACACATTTTTACTTTCTGCTTTGGTCTGATTGAAACTGGTCACACGATGAAACTTTATCACCAAAAACATTATTTTTAGCTTTGTTATTGGAATTCTGGGTTAATATAAAAGATTATTTTTTACAGTTCATGAAGAAATCAAAAGAATAAATTGGGACAATTTGTGTCAGTATTTACTTGTAAAATGACATATTCACTTTTATTGTATTTGTGAATCTTATCAATTGATCCTTGCTGCATGTTTTGAAGCCTCAGTCCCACCCTCCCGTTCTATCAGGTAACGCATCCTAGTGACACGCTTTCCAACAGGAAATGTGAGTGAAGTAAGACTGTTAGGGGGTGAATTACTAATTAAATACTAGGGCTGTAGCGAAGCCTCGACGAAGTCGACGGCTCGATTCTAAAAATTTGTCGACGTCAGATCCGGAAGTCGACGCACCGCGCCCACTTGTTGCATCCCCAGGAGTTTGTAAAAAGAGGAGGAATCTGCCTGTTTTTCCTCTAGTTCGCCCTCTTCTCCACCTTCACTAACATCTCCGCCAAATACCGAAGACCCGGAACAACGTCCGTCCACTACTAGATTATTTTCCTGTTTTGCCCCTTCGTCTCCCGGCAACGGACAACAACTTCCGGGGTCAGATGCGCTGCTCCGTCTCTGTTGCAGATGTAGAAAATCACCGGGAGCGCTTCTCCCTTCATTAAGGAGCTTCTTTCAGACATGAGGAGAGCTGTTTTGGTGGTAGCAGTCTCTCCTCTGTGCTGGTCTGTTTGCTGCTGGGTGTTTTTGGTTTATTTAAACTTGGTAACTTGAACTTAACGTTGGTAAAGCTACTGTTAGCATCTTCGCTAACAGCTTCTTGCGTTGGGATAAGCTGTTACGTTTTGGTTTAGAGTTCATCTTTTTTGTGGTGTAGATCTCCCTTTTATTACATTTAGAGTGTTGTGGGTTTTCGGTTTAGTTAAAAATGTAAGACCACTCACCTCACGCACATAAGTGACCAAAACAAAGCAGCATGGAGACACTCCATCTTCTACCACCTCTCAGGCAGCAGCCTGCACTCCCAAGTTCTACATGTCACCAGAAAACCAACACAATAAACGCAGTGTTATACAAAATGGAAGGCCTGTAGTGTTTATTCTCTTACAGTAAGAATTTATCAATTTTTTTGAGGAATTTATTTGAGATTTTCTGGTTTTTGTTAATTGTGCAATAGAAAAATAATCATTAGATTAATTTTCTAAATAGTCATTAGAATAGTCGACTATTCGATAAAATAATCGTCAGAATAATCGTTTTAAAAATAATCGTTTACCCCCAGCCCTATTAAATACAGTTCGGCAGCAACATTGGACTGCCCACAGTTGTGCCTGATTTTAAATCGGATCTTCTAATCCCGTACATTGGCCGGAAATGTCATCGAACCGATATCTCGGTCTATACTCACTGACAGGAGAAGGATCCAGCTAGCAATTCATTTCTGTTCAGTTTGAGCTGGGTCTTTCTCTCCCCCTTCACCACCTTTTCAGTAACATTTGCTAATGGTGGCTCAAGGGTTAGATGTTCACCCTGTGATTGGTGGGTTGCCGGTTCGAACTCAAGCTCGGACCCGTGTCAGTCGTCACCTTCTGCCTTCTGGTGGAGGTCGAAGGGGCAGATGGCCTGCTGTGGCTACAGCGTAGCTTATTACCACCAGTGTGTGAATTATTGTACTCTAACGTGCTTTGGCCTTTTACACAAACGTGTTATTTTTTTCCACGTGTGATTTATTTCCCCTTTTTGTCCAGTATCTGTACCTTTTTTAGGAGACATTTCTATGAAAAAGAGTCACTTTTTTAATTTACGAGGTCAGTAAGTTGTTTAGGACAAATTAGCAGTTTGAGAGGGCACATTTTGTGGTGTTGGAGCGTCAGAGTGAAATGTTCTTATATACTAATACACGTGTTTGATGCAATCACAGAAAACCCCAAAATAAACTTAAGTTCAGGATAAATGTATTGTCAAATGTTCTTAAAATTCAATATTTATTGTCCTTTGTTGATTTCTTGGCTTCGGAGTTCTTACTTGTAAGTGAATGTCCATCCTAACGAGTGTTTATGGCTAACTTGCGTCACTGTTTTTATGAAAGGGAAAATCTGGTTTTACTATTAGAATAACGATCTGGTTGTGTTGTATGTCTACGTATTTGTTGTCTTCTGTGTTTACGTTGTGGGATCCTGCGCTATTGGAAACTTTCTGTCTGTTGAACCGTCTCCAGAGTGTGTCGGCTTATGTAGCTCAAAGCAATTAAATTTTAACAAATTGGGAACACACACATGCTGATTTAATGCAGAAAAGTGAGAGCTGCACTAAATTATATTTTTATTGGCAACAGGTGAGTGTGAGAGTGAGAGAAAGAGAGTGTGTGTGTGTGTGTGTGTGTGTGTGTGTGTGTGTGTGTGTGTGTGTTTGTAGGCAGCTAAGTGCTTCTTGCTGCATTTAAATGAGCAATATGCAGAGTTCTACAAAGAATTCTGGATCATTCTGGCTTCAACATTTTTCAGAATGGTGAGGGAAATCGAAGAGAGCAGCAGATTACAGCCAAACATGAATTCAGCCAATATTAGTCTTTTATTAAAACCAGGCAAAGACCCTGCATTTCCTACCAGCTATCGCCCAATTTCCCTTATTAATGTTGATCTCAAAATAATTTGTAAAGCCCTGGCAAAGTGAAGGTAACCCCCTTCATAATACACCCTGACCAAACTGGTTTCATTAAGGGTAGACAGTCATCCCCAATTTCACGTAGATTACTTAATTTGATAGATTTCTCTTACAGTAGAAATATAGAAACTAGTATATTATCTCTAGATGCAGAAAAGGCTTTTGATAGAGTTAACTGGAAGTTCTTATTTGCAACTTTACATAAATTTGGTTTGGGAACTTCTTCATAAACTGGCTACAAACATTATACAGTACACCAACAGCACGTGTCAGGACAAACAACCAAATATCAGCTAGCTTCTGTCTTCAGAGGGGGACCAGGCAGGGATGCCCACTCTCCCCCTCACTATTTGCTATCTTTATCGAACCACTAGCAGCAGCGATTAGGCAAACAACAGATATTAAAGGGATAGAGTGTAAGAAAATAGAACATAAGATCAGTCTTTATGCAGATGATGTTTTACTCTTTCTCCAGAATTCTCAATCCTCTCTCTCCCATTCAATAGAACTGATAAACTCTTTCTCAAGAGTTTCAGATTACTCAATAAACAGGTTAAAATCCACAGTTCTACCAATTAATTTCTCTTTTGTCAATTTACTTAATACACAATTGGAGTCAGGGAATATCACATACCTGGGAATTAATGTCTCTCCCAAGTTGGCCGATCTAACCAAACTAAACTACATCCCACTTTTAAAGAAAATGGAAGATGATCTTGTAAGATGGAAATCCTTACCGATATCACTCATGGGGAGGGTTGCTACAATTAAAATGATGGTTTTACCCAGAATAAATTACTTATTTTCAATCATCTCAAACAAACCACCAGCTGACTGATTTGGATCTCTGGACTCCTTAATCACTAAATTCCTTTGGCAGGATAAACCTCAACAAATTAGCTTAAAAAGGCTTCAGAAGACCACAGACAGAGGAGGACTGGATCTACCCAACTTTTATTATTATTTCTTAGCCAACAGGCTGCAATATATACCAAGATGGTTGCAAGATAACCCACTAGATTAGATATAGAACAGACACTTTGCAATACGATAGAGCTTTCAGACTTACCATTTGTTAGCTCAAACATAAGAAAACATGAAGGCTTCAAAAGTATTAGTATCAGCACCTCTCTGACAGCATGTTGGGAGTATCTAAAATTGACAGAGTCTTCACTAATACCATGCAGACGCACACCTATCTGGAATAATCCTGATATTTTGCAAAATAGCAAAATGATGAACCTTCTGGACTGGAAAAGTAAAGGAAACCTATATTTGGAACACATATATGAAGGATTGGACTTCATCCCATTTAACAGAATAGTCTCCCAATTTGGAATACGTAAGAATAGCTTTTTAGAATATCACTGTAGTGATCCAATAGTTACTTCTTACGTAAGGAACCACCAAAGGCGAGATTCCATAGAAAATATGAAATCAATTTGATGTATCTTTGAGTATTACTTTAAACAGAAGATCAGAACTTTTTATTGCAGGGATTAGGTAACACTTCTTATTTACCCAGAGTCGAAAGAGAGAGAGAGACAAGTTCTAATGTTTAAGAAGATTTATTTCTAGACAATTTAAAATAAGGCTAACTCTAACTCTAAACACTCTGTGTGATGAATGGATCTAGGTGTGAATGAGGCAAGAGGGATGGTGTAATGTGGAGTGTTGTTATCAGAACTCTCGTTTTCGGAGAAGCGTTGGTTCTGTGTGGGATCGAATGGTTTGCTCTAAACTACAGTCGGAGTTTCAAAAACCACATTCAGACGCTATTTTGCCATTCTACATACCCTTGCGGAGACCTCCGTTGTGGATCCAGAATGCCAGGGCCTCGGATCCCCCTTAGGCACAGAAGCCGATGAAACAGCGTACGGTACGACAGACTAATCTTGGAATGCCTCCAGGTAAGCGACAGGTGTTTGACAGCGTCGGCGGGACCCTGAAGGGTCAGTGAGTTCAGCTTTTACTCTGAAGGAGCGCTGCATTCAGGTGTAGCGTGCAACAGGTTTTGTTATCCAGCTTGTCAAGGTTCTTTGTGGTTAAAAAGTTACGAGTGGCCGGCTCGAAACTCTAGAACGTTTGAACTGAGTTAAGGGTGACGTGGGAATTAGTTTTATACTTCAGATGTTTTGATTTATGGTCGAATCAGAATTTGACAACAAAATAAACACCACACAGACCACGCCACGCGTCAGAAAGGAAAGCTCTGATTGAGAGACAAAAGGAATGGGTCATGTGATCTTAAGATTACTTGTGTCATAGGAGTGTCTAGTGCTTCTGTACCAAAACTACTGATTACAGTATTATAATTCAAGTAATTAACATTGTCATTTCACAGATTGATTTACATTGGGCTCACATTATTACTGGGACTTACAGACGTTATTTAATTATTATTTAAAAGAGTTCTTCTGATTTCTAAAAGAGTTCTTCTTGGTCTTCTCTTGAGCTGTAGGGGGAGGCAAATAGCTAGTTAAAACAGTTTAGATGCAGAGGCATCAAAGGCCTTGAGCAATATCTCAAGGAGATTAGTTCTTCATGAGGAGAGAGGGGAAATGACCTTTAGGTGGAAAACAGTTCCTTCATGACGCTACATCACCAAATTAAATCTGTAGTTAAACAAAAATTTAAGCTCAAAGTAGAATTAAAAACACCACCAAGGGTATTAGACTTCTATAATCTCAAACCCCCCAAACTACTGTCTAAAGTTTATAAGACACTGTCCAAAATAGACGATAAAATAGCAATCCCTGTTGAAAAATGGGAGGTGGATTTCTGCTGGCTGCTGGTTGTGGCCACAACAAATTCCACGACAAAAGTGTTTTTGGGAACTACAACCGCAAATTTGTCCCGACCAGTCAAAATCATCAACGTGCTAGCGGAACTTTTACGAACGTTGTAATGTAACTTCTGTTGAGTCCTACCTTTAGCCAGTCATCTAGTGCAGTCGTGGGGAGCCCTGGTCCTCGAGGGCCGGTATCCTGCACGTCTTTGCTCCAACACTTCTGACTCAGTGGTTGATTCACCCGTTCAGCAGCTCATCAGGCTCTGCAGAAGCCTGTTAATCACCTGCTGATTGAAATCTGGTGTGTTGAAGCAGGGTTGAAACTAAAATATGCTGGATAGCGGCCCTTGATGGGCCAGGCTTCCCCACCCCTGATCTAGTGTGACGCCATTAGCAGGCGCATTGACCCTGAACCGATTTAGCTATCCATATAGATCCGGTACCTACACCATATTGGCGGAGGTTTTTAGACAAATGCGAGAGAACCACTTCATTCATTTGTTTATCTCCTCGGCGTATTCATAGCTATACCATGATAGACTTAAGAAGCGTTAAAATAAATGTTTGAAGCTAATATAGTTAACAAATTTTCTATTGCAGCTTTTATGTGTAATATGTGCATGGTATGTTAAAGTTGCATCACTGAAAGAGAAAAAAACTGAACAATAATTCTAACATTACTTTAATGAGTTGTAATGCAGCCCTCGATTCTTTGCAGTTACAAATTTCATTAAAATAGGACAATTACAGTAAAACCACAAAAAAGGACAACACACACATTACACAATAAAGTAAAATAAAATATTTGGTATTTAAGTTGTTACAGTATCTAAAATAAAAAAATACATATATAAATATATTTTACCATTTTTTACATCCATCTTAAAGTTAGGGATTATAATTTCCTTATATGTAGTTATTCGCTTCATTCCACCGTGTAGAACAAGCACCACCCCAACAAGTCCCAAACATTTGAATTGTGCTAAAAATGAACCAAATCAGACAAAAACGAATGTCAGACTCAGCCTCAACTCTGCTGGGTTAAAGAGTGTAACTTTCACTGTCAGACAGACGAGGTCTCGCAGCGGGAGTCCAACATGCAGTTTGCATATTTAGGAAAAAAGTAATAAAAACACAGCTGGAGAGCCGTGGGCACAAGCAACTTCATTTTTCTCTCATTCAGAGCAGTATAAGCAGCTAAGTGATACAGTAAATTATTTAGCAGAGTATTAGACTACATTAGTTGTAAATGGAGATTCATTTTAATGTGTATGTAATTTTTCATTTGAGCAAAAGGTGCATTTAATGTTTTACTGCCAAAACACATGAAGCTTTTTGAACTGTTGGTCATTTTTGTTCCAATATTTTTGGTAAATTAAACTCTTGTCGTATTTCTGTCATTTTAAACATTTAATTTAGGTTTCCAAAAAAGTGTATTCAAAAATTACTAAAAACTTTGAGTAACAATCTGCCAACTTGAAATAATGATGTTTAATTGCAGAAAACTTTTTTTTATCTTGGCCTTGGAAATAAAATGAACCATTTCTGGATTTAAAGCTGCTACAACAAACTTGCAAAGATCAACAGTTTTTTATCCGAAATAGTGATTTCAAACAATGCGAGCGTCAAAGCTGTGTTTTTGTTACGCTCCTGACTGATCCGAGATCTGTTTTGTCAAATTTTTTTAGACACCCAGGGTTTTCCTGTGTGTTACTGTGGAAGCAGCCAGTGTGGGGTGTGTGTGTGTGTGTGTAATGAAGCTGATGTGAACATTTTGGTTATTTTGCCTGTTTTATTTTTCCATACATACAGTGCTGCTAGAGTCGATAATAATGGATGTTGTCTATATAGAAGACGTGTTCAGGGGTGCCCCAGAACACTTTGATAAGGGGGGCCAGATGGGGCCAAAGAAAATTTTGGGGTGGCGCACCAAGTTGGTCCTTTTGGAGAGTTTAGACACTGGCAATTTAATGCATTATTTCTTTCTTCTTCTTTTTTTGTTTTTAAATTAAAAAACAATATGTATCCAAAACACTTAAAAAAGATATAAAATTTTTGTAAATGGTGAGCAGCACAAACATTAAAAAAAATAATAATATTCTGATTATTTTTTAGTCATTAATTGTATAATTCTTTTTGGGTTTTACATTTATGTCTTGAATAAATAAGATTAATTTATGTTTTGAGAGAACATTAATATGACTTATCAACATTGGTCTTCCCTGGGGGGCTGCTATTTTCTAGGGGTGGCCATGGCCACCCCTTGGAGGTGCCACTGGACGTGTTATTGCTGTGAATTTTCACTTAGTGATGAATTTGTGCTCCAGGAAAAAGGTCGGATTTTGTAATTACTGCTTGATTTTTGAGTTTCAGATCGCTGACTTCATACTTTGGTTTAGTTTTCCATGAATTTAAAAAAATCAATTCAACAGAATGTTTATGTAGCTTTTATATCCCAAGCCCCCACCCCTCCCAAATCCAAACCATGTAATGCATTGTATCATATCAAAAATGTACCTGATTTTGTTTAGTTTTATTTAAAAGTTTGTAAGTATTTATTTTTTCAAAAAGTTAAAAACAGAAGTAGTTCAGGATCTTAGGAAATTTGCTAGGAAAATATAATTTTGCAAAACATCCGAATGAAATCCTTCAGGAGCTCATTTACAGTGAGTCTCGACCAAGATGAATGATAGTGTTTGTTTTGTGTAAATGTTAGTGTGGGCATATGTGTGTGTGTGTGTGTGTGTGTGTGTGTGTGTGTGTGTGTGTGTGTGTGTGTGTGTGTGTGTGTGTGTGTGTGTGTGTGTGTGTGTGTGTGTGCGTGTGGTTCTCTACAGGGAACACTGTTTAACACACACACACACACAGACCATCTGGACTTTTTCCAAACACAGCATCAATCTGTGCTCCACTGTGTTTGATATATTTTTTTATAAAAAAATCTACTTTTTCTCTGAATGCTGAATGATGGATGGATTGCATTTTCTTCATGTCCATCAAAAATCTTCTTGGTTTGTGGTTGTTTACTGTAAAACTAAAGTTAACCACATCCCTTGTTCTCAAAGATTTGACCGGTTAAGTTTAAATAGATTACTTATGGGCCATTCCCATCTGTACCGGGTCGGCCCGGGCCGGGTAGCCCCAGTCGGCCCCAGCCTGGCCCGGTTGATTCCACACATCCTTGTCTTAAGCCCATGTGGGCTGATTCTACCCACCAATCAGAGGCTTGCTCTAATGGAAGGTGTGAATTTGCTGTCAGCAGTGGTCGTGTTGGCCCTGGTCGGCCTGAAGCAGTACCCCTTGGGAAGAGGGCCGAGAATGAGCCTTGGTTGGCCCGGGAAAATTCCAGGCCACCCAGATATGTAAACAACCTACGCTACCCGGCCCGGGCCGACCCGGTACAGGTGGGAATGGGGCTTTTGTGTCTGACCATTTTTACTCCGTAAAGGCAAAAAACCCTGAGGGACACACGTGGTCCCGTCTGATGTCCTCAAATAAAACTAAAACGTGCAAGAAATTAAGAGAAATCTGGATTTTGAAGAAATGAAACTTGTTGAAAATCTAATTCTGAAGGTTATTAAAACAAACTATCACAAAACAAAATCAGTACTTATTAAAAGTATTTTGTGTGTCCTTTTCCATGCACTATGTGTGATATATCAATAAATCACTGTTCAAACAGAAGAACACTGTAGACATTTTAATCGAACATCCTGCTAACTTTTTACCTTCAGAGGAAAAAACGACCCCAACACCCCAAAGTGGCTTCAGGAAAACAAATGAGTGTTTAAGGCCTCGACCATTTAACAAACTCACCAGCTAAGTTAGCTACAGGCTGCCAGACCAGTAAATCTGAGCGAGCCTTTCTCTGACAGTGTATTTTTGACTAATTGTTATATATGATAAACAAGGGCGACCCATGTTTCAGCTGAATGTGTGCTTTTGATTGTTTTAACTACGTCAGAATGGTCCTCTGAGGAATAAATGTGCAGGATCATGTTTCTGTGTTAAGATCCATGAATTCATTTCAGTTTCCCTTTAGCATCATAAAACATTTCTAAGTCATCAACATAATGAAACGATGTCTTAAAGCTCCTTTAAATTAGGCGGCGTATTCTGAGCAATGGAATAACGTGTCACTTCCTGTCTCAACTGTCTTTTTCTGAGTAGAACCTGAAAAGGGAACAAAGTTTTAAGTAAAACTGCAAAAATGAAAAAAAAAACTTAACTTACCCTGGCTTTCCACTGAATGTGTAAGTGTTGTGTGTGTCAGTTAGCCTTTGTTATAGTTGACTGGTGTGTTTCCACCTGCTGCAAAGGATGTGTACCAGAGGTGTAGTGGTGCATCCTCCTGCTGAATTCATGCTTCGGATCTATTTTCACGCGTCCAGAACATGTTCTACACCATGTGGACTCTGTGGTGGCCAATCCATGTGTGAAAATGATGTCTCATGCTCCCTGAACCACTCTTTCGCTATTTGAGCCCGATGAATCCTGGCATTGTCATCTTGGAATATGCCCGTGCCATCAGGGATGATGGAATACCCTGGTCTTTCAGTATATTCAGATAGTCAGCTGACCTCATTCTTGGAGCACGTTCTGTTGCTGAACCTAGACCTGACCAACTGCAGCAAGCCCAGATCATAGCACTGCCCCCACAGGCCTTGTACAGTAGGCATGATGGGTGCATCACCATCACTCTGGAACAGGGTCCATCTGGACTCATCAGACCACATGACCTTCTACCATTGCTCCAGAGTCCAATCTTTGAGCTCCCTGGCAAATTGAATCCTTTCTTCTGGTTTTCCTCACTGATTAGTGGTTTTCTTACAGCTGCACAGCTTTTTAGTCCCAATCCCTTGAGTTCCCTTCGCATGGTGAGTGGAAATTCTCTTACTTTCCCTATTAAAAATAGCCCTGAGCTCTACTGATGTTTTTCTTCTGTTTGATTTCACTTTAAATGATGGGTCCCCACTGTCCTTCCAGTTGTTAATAATGCGTTGAAGAGTTCGTAACCCAGTAGGGCTGCAAAAAACGATTATTTGGATAATCGATTAATCGGATGGGGTCTCGACACGATTAATCGATTAATCGGATTACATGGGGAAATTTTTAAAAACTGCTAGGGAAACGTTATTTCTCTCCTTCCTTCACTTTATTTAACACAACATTATTAGAAAACAGTTCAATAGCAGAAAAACAACATGCCATCACCTAAATTGTCTTATAAGGTGTATAGACAGAGACCCTAAGCTACATCTATCTGTGACCTAAAATGCTTGGTCCAAGTTAAACAGCTTAAGGGCAATTCTCATCTGTTTTGTTTGATCTCATCTGTTAATATTTATTTTAAATGTAATTAAACAAAGGCTGTGAATTAATCAAAATTGATCACTATTTCCAAAACTGACTGAAAAAATACCAAATAAAACAAAAGTAAATGAATGCCATCCTCCTTGCGATGATGCCCTGGGCAACTGCCATAAAGTCACATCAAGAAATGCTGCTGATCATTCCAATGATCCCAAATAGACTCACATTAGGCCACATGAAAGCAACTGAACCCAAAAATATATTAACCAGTATATAACTGCACTCTCACACAACACGCCTGCAGCAACAGTTAGGACTCCTCCCTCCCTTTTAAAAGCGTTTTTGCTTCTGAGGACATTGTGGTTGTAAAACCACATGCTAGTAGTCTGGCCCCGGTGTGATCAACCAGTTTCTGCGGGAATGTGACGGCGGAACCAGGGCCAGATTAACACTTTGTTGTACCCTGGGCAACAATATTCAAGGGCTCCATCATCACGACCCAAGGATCACCATAATGTGGTCACATACAGAATATTTTACTGTAATATGCAGTAAATATACTCAATACTTGAATGCCTGACAACACGTAACCCGCCCAGAGTAACCTTTGACCCACCTCGTGTGGACTGACCAATGAGGAGAGGGTCTTAACTTGAGGCCCTCTCTTCATTGGTCAGTCTGCATGAGACTGACTCTCAACTGACGTTCAGTCGTAGGCAGCGGTGTCTCTGTGCAGCGCAAAAGCCCGGGTGGACAGTTTGTTTAATATAGGGTGACCATATTTCCATTTCCAAACAAGAGGACAGGGGATCTGTGCCTATGATGTCACACTATGGCAACGCCACACAAACCATGTTGGGACTCATTTTTTGTAAGAACTAAATTAATATCAGATTCTGCCAATTAAAGGGCTCTAAAACTATTCATATGTAAATATTTTGCATATTTAATGCAAAATCTAATTTTTCTGCTTTAGTGCTGCAACAAGGTTTTATTAATAATAAATTATTATACCTTTTGTTTTACTACAGCATCGGTAAGCTTCCTGTGCACAGATTATTAAGGATGCTTGTTTCAGCTGTGAGATTAGACGATAGGATCAATGAAAAAATAAGTTGTCACATACTCCATGGAAACTTTCAGAGAATCCACAAATAGTGGCTTTCAAATGGTTTTGTTACTTTTAGCAGGTTTAGAACAGCAGCAGATGAGACAGCATGTCTGATAATTTAGTTTTTCATCTGATAATATTAGAACATGTCAGTAATGTCTGAGGGGCTTTTACAAACACTGTATAACTAACACTCCTGGAGAGGGCATGAATTACACAGAGGGGGGGCGCTTTTGGAAGAGTTGTGCGACACAACGAATCGATGACGCAATTCGTTGCCAACGCTTTTAGTAATCGATTTTCATCGAATTTATCGATTCGTTGTTGCAGCCCTATAACCCAGTTTTAGTCATTTCTGCAATCCCCTTAGGTGTTTTCTCTGCTTGATGCCAATGATCCGACCTTTCTCAAACAGACGAACACCTTTACCACGACCACCAGATGTCTTTCCACATGGTTGTTTAAGAAATAAGAAGCAGCTCATTGCACCAGTTAGGGTTAAATAACTTGTTGCCATGCAGCGATTATTCTCCAATAGGAGGCTCAGGCCTATTTGCTTAGTTAAATCCAGGTTACAACGTTTTTTTGGTGTATTTATTGGTGTTATTTACGAAAAGGATGAATTTGCGTCTTCTTCGACAGTGTATGGAATTTTCTTTGCTATCTCGCTTCACATCTACATCTGATTAGATAGTAGATTAGAGGTAATGTGATCTCCTGCTGTTTCAACAGTCAGTAGAAATTAATACATATTAGTGTTCTTCCCTTTTACTCTAATTACACCTTTTAATGTACAACCTAACCCACATTACCTCGTTGTTATTGCTATTAGGCACTCTGATGTTTTTATGCACATTACGCCACTTGCCACAGCAGGTGATCGAATCTCCCATTTCCGTCTTCTCGATGAGTTTCTACTTATTACATGGCTGAAGACGTTGCACACCTTTACTTCCATGCGTTCAAAACAAAACTCAGTGAATCACTTCCTCTGAGGAGACTAAGGTGTCACCAAATACAGAACGGAGCCAACACACGTGGATGTTCCCCTGTCATTTAAACCAAGCAGGCAGTCATAACGAGTCGATCACCGTGTCATTCAGCTCTCCAGACTAGTGCTCAGTCAGGCAGCAAAACTGGTGGCCAAACAGATTGCCAGCAAGCTAAATGGTAAATTACCAGTTTGAGCAATCAGCCAAAAAGAACTAGAGGGAGAGGACGAGTAAAAAAGGAAAAAGAAAACAGCAGCCAGTCAGACAGAGAGGGAGAAGTGTAATCAGTGATAAGTGATTAGGATGTTCCAGTCATTTAGAATGAACAACTGCATTTCGCAATTAGAGCTTCTCTCGTTCCCTCTCTGTCTCCGCTCTCCGCCTTGTTCAATACATTTTGCTCTCCAGTTACTGTTGAGTGTACACACACACACACACACACACACACACACACACACACACACACACACACACACACACACACACACACACACACACACACACGGAAACATTAGGATTCTGCTTTTTGCTGCACTTAGAGAAACTTCCACTAAGGATCCATTTGTGGTCTAAAAAGCACTCAGACTAATTATGAATATAAATTCACCCATGTTCTCTGATACCGTGTTGTGGTACACAAAAATTTTATTCATAAAAAAAGGCAAAAATTTCACATGTTACTTAAAGCAAAGTTTAAAATACTAATGCATTCATCTTTAACAAACACTGAGAAACACTTGTTCTGCTTTCTGGTCATAAAATCATCAGAGCCTTTGACCAAAAGCAAAAATAAACATAATTCATGGTTGGTTTTGTGGAATTCATTAAAACATATGTGTATGACTTATGCAAAAATGCTTTTAGAGTCTATACTACCTAAAGCTTATGCAGCTGTAACATTTTATGTTAACAGAAAATATTTTAATAAATATAAAGTTAGTCTGAAAATTTTTACAAGATTTAAAAAAAAAACAAGTTTTAGCAGGTTATTCTGTACAGGTGTAAATAAAACCAGTAACCCTTTGCTGGTAAGGATGGAAACGCTTAGTTACTGCAGAACTTCCCCTAAATGGAATGCAGCCCTCATTATAACACCCAGTTCTTTTCCTACTCTTTCAAGTCAAGATGTCCGCTGTGAAATAGGCGTATACCTTATTTTTAAGTAGAGGACTTTCCTAGATTTTCTTTTCCCATTTTTCCTCCATTCTCATCTCTCTGTTCTCTAATTATGCTTTTCTGTGAACCTCTTAACCCTCCAGAGAAAGCAGAGAGGCTCTGATATTGGGTTTCTGCTGCTAATGGGACACGTTTAAGAAGAGCCATCAGAAGATGACTCTTCTTCCCTCGTTTTTACTCGTGCATCATGACGGCCTTCAATTTCCTCTGTTTTCATGTCTCCATTAATTCTAAGCTTCGGTTGCGGCGACAGCCGTGGTCAAAAGCCTTTTTTTTGTGAATTGTTGGGTCATCTATTCCACTCAGGCTAGCGGGATATCTCACAAAAGCTTGAAAGAAATTTCTTCACATTTAAAACAAACGTCCACTTAGCCTTAGAAATGCACTGATGAGATGAAAATGGTGGTTAAAGATAAAAAGCCACAATTGCGTAGAATATCTTTTACAATAGGTTTTAATTTTAGATTCTTATTAAACTAATTAACTACAAATACATTTTGCTGTACAATTAGCTGCAATTATATTGGCTTTTTTTAAATCATTATTTGATGTACCAGTTTTCTTGATATCCGATACAGATATATATCGATATCAGTGCTTGGGCCCCCTCTTATAAAAAAGGAACAACTAAATCATTTTAGGTAACTAACACGACATATCTTCTGTCATGCATACTTATACTTTAAACATTATATGTGCAAAATATGACAACTACTTCAATTAAGCTAGGCCAGTAGTGTCAAACAAACATAAATATCTCAAAAAGAAGACATCGGATCTGTCATATTTTGACATTTTAAGTGAAAGTGGAGTTGCTGAGAAGTTTGATGGATGTTATTTGCATGGTATGTAAAGGTTGTGGCATTGAAAGAGTGTAAACTCATAATTTCTGATAAGACAGTTTATTATCAAAATCATGTATTATTGGGAATCCCTACTTAAAAGTATTTGTTAATCAAGCTACCTATGGTTTTACAGCATAGAATATTTATCTTTTCGATAAATAAATGTATTCTAGCATAAAGAAATCAATAAATAAAGATATTAGGCTTGACCGATCTAGGAATTGCTTTTGCATATAAAAACAGGACATCCCGGACAAGCCCCCTAAAGGTGGTTCAATAATAATAATGAACAAGTGCGGACAAACAGGCTTTCTCTTTGGCGTTGACTTAGTCTTTTACAGTGTGGTTAATACGTCTGTGCATAATGGTCTCCATATGAAGAACCAGCAAGATTTAAAGAATTGATGTTTTCATTATCAGGTGCATCCATGTCGGGAGTCTGTCGGTAAAACAAAAAGCTAAATTTGTGACTAAAATGTGTCAACTAAAAAAATAAACTTCAATAAACAGAAACTGAATTATTTAAGATGACTGATTCAGATATTTTAGTGTAGAGTTTGCAAGTTCTCCACGTTAAGGCTTCAGTTATCTCCTAGAGGCAAATTCATGCTTGTTAAACGGGATTCATTGATGTACTCTTAGTGATCCTCAGAAATGCCTGAAGCCTTACAATATAAGTTGCTCGAAAAAAATAGAAATGTGTAACATTTCACTATTCTTTTCCATAGATTTCATCAAGTTCATTAAAGTCCCCATGGTGAACTAAACCATCTTTTCAGTAACTTCAAAATAATGTTTAATTTCCATGCAAAAAAATAAAAACAAAAACATTTTATCTTCAACAGATTTTTTATTTTATTTTGAGAAATAAGACAATAAGGTTAACAATTTCAGTTCATTTCAATAAGATATGTTTCAATAAGAAATCAGTTGACTAGAAAATCAATGGGTTAAATGTTGGTTATTTAGTCAAATACCAAATAATTTGTACTAAATAGCAGAATTTAGCTGCTCAGACACCAACAATTAAAATAATAAATTAAACTGATATAAAAGCAAGTCTTTGATTCTTGCTTTGTCCAAATTTATAAAGGTTAATATTATTTTTTCATGTCTTTGATTTTTTTCAAATTTCAAATAACATTTATTATAATTTTTGCAAGGCAGAAACAAATATTTTACTAATCGTGCCAACTCCTCTACACAAAATAAATTATTTTGTCTCAAGAAAAACTTAGAGGAAGTCCAAACGGAGTCAGCAGAGGAAGCAGATTTGCACCAGACAAAACTGTAATGCAATTAAAATAATGATGCATGAAATTAGTTATTAATTATTATTTACAGAAGGCAGCCGGAAAAGTACGAGACGAGAGAGCACATGGCACGCCATGAGTCCTGATTAAAATTTGATCCAAGTGTCACTGGCACATGGCCTGATCTTTCAACAGGCCATCCATAAAGATTAGACATCCACTTGTTATTCTCATGTATCCAAATGATGGTGATAACAAGATAATCTTGTAATGATAGAGCACGAACAAGTCATTTTCCCTCAGACCTTTTGTGTGTCTGGAGAAATCCACTATCAGTGCCACAACAATATACAGAGGTTTAGCTTGGCCACCTTGAGTGAGACAAGAACAGGATTTTTAATCTTATTATTTTTGTTCAAGTTGCAAATATCAGAAAAAAAACTTTAAAACATGTCAGTCTAATTTTAGTCAAGATAACATAAGTAAAACTAATCTGCAGCTTGACTTCAGTTGGCAGAAAAGAGCAAAGGGAGCAAAGAAAAAAGCTGAATCATAGTCGGGCCATAAATAAAATTGTTAGCAGTAAATTATCCACATCGTGATATGACTCAGCAGTTTTTGGATCATTTTGGTGACAGCTAGTGTCACTCTACATCTACGTGTGTTTTGTTAAATGGTATCATTGCAGGATTCATTTGGAATCTGGCTGGGCTGTGACTTATGGTGACAAGTTACCAACTGCATTCACAAGGGAGTTTTGAGCATATCTCCAAATGTTTGCAAGGGTCCCCTTGTTTCATTGTTTGAACTTCAAGGCTTCATTCTTGTATTTGAAAAATCTTTGGTTTGAAATTTGTTTCAGTCGTTTCAGGCAACTGGAACGTTTCTGTTAAGTTTCAGCGGGTCCGAAGGGTCATACCAGAGATTTTTGGCTTTGAAACAATGGCAGGTGAAGTGGGACAGGAATACGGTTTAAATGTAAGGATTTCAAAATCTGGCGGAACAAAACTTAAAAGCTTAAAACAGTTATGTTGTTAGGCTGTGGTCATCATCATGCCATCACAGTTCCCAAATGTCAGAACGTACGCTGAGTTACGGGCAAGAATAGATCTGAAGGCTAGACCATCCATTTCACAGCCCACTCACTTCAGGTCCTTAGTGCCAGTGAAGGACCCAGGCTGCATCTAAGGTGTAGGCCGGGTTCTTCGAATGTGGCCGCAGCCAACATGTTCAACGCTTAGAGACGAGGCCAAAGTAAAGAAAGCTGAAACCCAACCACCAATGAACAAGACACTTAAACTGAATCATCAAGACTGGACCAAAAAGTACCAACACTAGCCTAGAAATCGAGACCAACCTTTTGCTTTGCAGGATGGGAGATAGGCGACACAGGACAGGGCGAGGTGGAGCGGGACAACACAGAACAAAACTAGAACCAGATAGAACCCAAACAGAACAGCAGTGAGCCATGTCATGCTGGGACAGGGAGAAAATCCACCAAGTCTCCCAAAGACGTGGGTGTCACGCTCATCATTGTGGTGACAGGTCCATTCATGGCCAAACTGGCTAATCGATGGTGACGAGGCAGATGCATGATTAGCAAGAGAAAACTCTGACAGAGGAAGTCAGCCACAATATATGTGCAACACCCTCTGCTGATGATCAGCCCACTAAATGGTAGCAGGTGCAAGTGATCGTCCTGCTCCACAAAGTTGGATTATCTGAAAAGATTATCGTTAGAGCCATTACGGTAATTGTGTGCAATCTGCCAGGAGGGGAGGAGCAGGTCAAAAATTGGCATGATTATCCTGCCGTGTGGACCGGGCTCAATGGGTACCAAGTGCCACCTCAACTCAGATGCCAGCAAGGTGGAGGTAGAATACTAGTATGGGCTGTTAATGTGATAAAAGCTAGTTGTACTTTTTCAGGTTGAAGATGGATTTTTATGTTGTCTCGAGCTATTCTTCCTTCACCAGATAAAAATAAAGCCGAGAGATTGGAAAATGAAAGTTTTGATCTTGTTGCATAATAATTCTGCAAACTAATAGTTTTCTACTAATTGAGCAGATCCAACAGTCACGCTCGTTTCCTTTACAAAACGCTGACGCTTCCGGTTTATTTACATTTTGGGTTGAATTATGCCAATTAATTTGTTTCAGTGTTGAAAAAAATCCCCAGAAGTATAACTTGCCTCATCATTGTGCAGACAATGAATGCCACGCATCTAATGAATTAAGAGCGAGATCCAGCAAATCCAATCAGAACATTTTTAGGTCCAGTTCTATAAGTCTATGAAAGTTTTGTGTGATTTTAGTCCTACCTAAGCATGAATAATTCAACAGCAATTTGGAAAAACCGTTGGAGCTTGTTACAGTTTAGACCTGGCCACGTCCCCATTGCCCCCCTCAGGTTAAGGAACTTGTCTCTCATCGTGTTGGCTGCCGTGTCACAACTCTGTTAGGAGACATTTAGAGGACACCATCTTGAAGCCCACCTGGCAGATTTTCACCCACTTAGGTTAAGGAAAGAATTCAACACAGGTGAGTTTGTGATGACTGCGCCAAGTCATTAACTTTATAACGTTTGACTTGTCTATGCTTTTTATGTAGATCGTGCTTCAGACTACAAATAATGAATTTTTTCTTCCTGGTATTTTCGAGCATCTCTCTTCTTTGTGAGTCACCGTCCACACGGCCATGCCTCAGTCCTCTCCGGTGTTCCTCTCCCTCGCTCTTTGTGCATTCGCTGCAAATCAGAATACGATTCCACTGGGGAACAGCTCTGAATATTATCTTAAATTTTTCATTCCTCATCTCTGCTGCTAGTTTCACTCTCAATTTGTTGCCCAGAGCCAAAAAGCAACATGGGGATTCACGAAACGTGCAGACACCACAGAAAATGCGATTATGGCCTATCCATCTCTCTTTCCATCCCGTTTTTTTCTCCTCACAATCCACAAACAACTTGGGACTTGTGAAACGTGCCCACACCTCAGATTCAATAAGTTCTCTGTTTTGTATACCTTTTGTCTACCCCCCCTCCCCATTTTTTGCCATCCTTCCATCCTTTTGTTTTACTTCCTTCTCTCTAAACTCATCATATTATCATCCCGTCTTTCACTCAGCTCAGTGTCTCTCTGCCTTTCTCTCTGTCTGTATTTCACTCCCTGATGCTCAGATGTAATTCTGTCCCTCCTCTCCAGAGCCTTACTCATCATCATCATCATCATCATCCTCATCCTTTTTACACACACACACACACACACACACACACACATGGTATTCCTATCAACATGCACAAACTCAGTCTGCATATCGGTGTCACCGCCTCTGACCAATAGAGAGGATGATGGTCTCGAGGGAAAGTAAAAGAGCAGAGAAAAGGGATGAAGAAGGAAAAGAATAAAAATTTTGCACAAACTAAAATAGCTACTAAAATTTAGCCTGTCACACGATTTTGCAAAACAAAGTTTTAACTCTGAAGGCATTTATTTTTTTGTTGCATGATTCCGATGTTTAAAGTTTCAAAATAACAAAAGAATGGCACTTGGTCAGTAATTAGACAGGCATCCCATCTTGTAAAAGGTTTTTTATTGTCACCATGTTTTTTATTGTCACCATGCGAGAATCATTCCATTCTGCAAGTAAACAAAGATTTATTTTAAAACAGTTTTTTTCCCTACACAATTTTCTTATCGTAGTTGCAAATGCACAATTTTATTCCAGTTTCTCTATTCATGAGAAGGGAAGGGGTCTCGAACTCCGGTACTTCAGGAAAATTTATCCCAGAGGACAACGAAAACAGGATTAGAGCCAAGATGGAACCTTGCGGGACCCCACAGGACAGAGCCGCACAAGGAAATTCATAATGTTCTGTCTTGTAAATTAACCATTTCAAAGCCACACAATTTTCCAAATGTGAGATTATAATGTCATGGTCAACGGTGTCGAATGCAGAAGTTAAGTCAAGTAAAATAAGAACCGTGTTGTTGCCAGGATCTCACGATTAAAGACTATCATTAAAACTAATGAAAGTGCTGCTGCAGTACCGTGCACAGCTTCAAAATCAGATAGAAAATTGTCCTGGATATAAAAATAATCTCTAACAAGTGTAACAACCTGCTAGTTGGATGGTTTTTACATGAGGAACAGGTGTGAACGAGCAGGAAGATGAGAAACTTGGAGCTACAATACATGACATAGAAAGCTGTGGGAAATAATTAAATTCTATTTCACCCAATCAGTTCTTTAAGAGTAGCTTCCTATATTTATGTAAACGATCAAATATTTGTCTTTGCGCACAAAATCAGCCTCACACTCCTTTTATTGCTCTTGATTTGATCATATTGACTGAGTTATTAAATTTGCAACTTTAACAGCATTTTAAAAAGGACAATTAGGTGCACAAAGATGAGAAAAATGAGGCCTAGAGAGTGGAAAATGGAAAGTAAGGGTTGTGATGATGGGGGTCACATGAATCACAGCCTTTTTCTGAATTAATAAAATATGATTTAGTCAGAGAGAAAACACCAAAGCAGAGTGGAAGACACTTAGGGAAAAGAAACAAAAATTCTAAGAAATAGTTATTTTTCTTCATGTCAAAAAGCAAAGGTCTAATTCTGCATCTCTATTGTAACAAAGCGCCCCATTATCATTTTAATGAAGGATGCTATTTAAGTGTCAAAATGTTGTCAGCTGAAGTCTGAAACATTTTCTGACAACAGAATGGAAATGCCGGCATTTTAAATGGGTGGATACATCAGCTGGAAATATTACATTTTATTCGCTCTCATTCAACATCGGATTTTTTAAAAATGTTTCACTCTTTTAGACTCTAATGAGGGAAGGTGGAGCAGGTTCTACTTTTTAAAACCCCACTAAATAAAAATATTTGATTTTAGCTTCAGAATGAAATAAAATGTATTTTTATTTCATTAAAGATGCATGAAGTAAGAATGACTTCCTGTGGTCAAATGTGAGTATTGCATTCCATGTTTCTAAACAAACGAGTCCCCTTTGAACAACGGTTGCCAGCAACGGATCAGCGCCAGTAGATTCTGTCGAGCAAAGACGAGTCATACGCCGTATAAGTTGATAATTAAAAACATTTCTCTGCAATGTCAAGTTGTTGGCAATTGAAAATAGTAGCTTGAGATATTTTTAGAGCAGGCAATTTTATTCTAATCCATTGTTAGCATTGTTAGCTCAATGTCAGCCTCGAGACTGTTTCAGTAAAACAAAGAAATATGGTTCTGTGGCTTCATACGAGTACAGGAAATAACCTCTGAGCCACTCCTTTTACTGGCTAACATTTTTCCCCACAATGGCCACCCCTAGAAAACCAATTTGGTGTGCCCCCCCAAAACTTTCTTTTGCCCCATCTGGCCACCCTTCTCGAAATTTTCTGGAGGCGCCCCTGGCGGGCTGGTGCCAAAGTGCAAATGCGAGTGCAGCAACATTTGTTGGTGCAGACTTGACAATCCAGGAGGCTCAGATATGAACCAGGAAGTAAGTAGGCAGGAGAGATTGTAAACAATGACTCTGTCCCAATTCTGGCTTTTTAAAAGGCAAGAAAATGACAACCCCCAGCTGGCTGAGAAGGAAATCTGTTTCAATCCTTCCAACTTGATTAAGACATTGTGATTATTTCACTGGAAAAAATCAGTCAGTCAATCAGATTTTATTTATAAAGCGCTTTTCAAGCAAAGTGCTACTCAGAGTGCTTTACAAAATGACCCCAAATTCCCATTACAGTTTTAAAACATTAACAGACATATGCACACACACACACACATCAGTAAAATTTTACATTTGGCTGAGTCCAGATGAGCCAAGTAAAGTAAGGCAAGGAAACGCCATCAGAGGAGCCATCAGCCCCGGCAGAATCAGGTCTTCCACACTAAGTCAGGGCGCTCAGAGGAGGGGGAGCATAGACCCCTACCTCCACTTAAACACTACCTATAGAGCGCCCAGGAAGCAACAGTCGACCACCGCCCCCGGGGCAGAGGGCCCCTACAGAGAAAACACTGGATTAAAATGAGTAAAAATATAATAAAAGAGCTGATATAAAGGACAAAAGTTAGAAAATAAGTAATAAATAAAATCATATAGACAGTAAAATAATAATATTAAATAACGAAAACAATGCTAAAATATAATCATATAAAACATGCAAAGCAAGCAATAAAATATAATCATGTAAAAAGAGAAATAAAACTATAGTAAATATTTAGATAAAAGCTAACCTAAAAAGATGGGTCTTGAGCCTGTACTTAAAAACATGAACGTTCTCTGCGGCCCTGAGGTCCTCTGGCAGCTCGTTCCAGAGGCGAGGGCCATAACACTGGAAGGACGCCTCACCGTGGGTGTGTGTCCCGACTTTAGGGATGACCAGGAGACGCCTGCCAGAGGAGCGCAGAGGCCGAGAGGGTTCATATTGGAAAAACAGTTCTGAGAGATAAGAAGGCCCAAGACCATTAAGACACTTAAAAACCATTATAAGAACCTTAAAATGAATCCTGAAACATACGGGGAGCCAATGCAATGATTCTAAAACCAGTGTAATGTGCTCCCGCCTCCTGGTCTTCATCAGTAGTACATCACATGTGCTGCTTGTTACTTGTTGTACCTTTAAATAATTCTAGCAAAAGAAAAATTCTGCTTCTATCAAATAATTCATTCTAATGAAAGATTTGGACATAAAAAGGGGCTTGTAAAAAGTTTCTGCAAGTACTGTAATTTTATTTTTCTTCATTTAATCAACAAACGTGAACACGTATCAACTCACAGCAAAGGCACATTCGTGTATTTCCCAAATTAAAGATGTCTGACGCAATTTTACGACACAGTAATGTCATAACAAAAGAAAGACGTCGCACACAGACATTGAGAGCTGGAATTCATAAATCGAGCTCACACACACACACACACACACACACACACACACACACACACACACACTGGGGAGGAGGAGTGATAAATTAAAATCATGTGTCGTCAAAGACATTTTACTCATATGACATTAGCTAAGATGATGGATGAGGGAGTTTTGGAGACAAAAACATGTCTATGTGTTTGCATAAGCCTGCGTAAAATTATCAAACCCTTTAGCAACTTTGTGTTTTAGTTTGGTAACTTAAAAATGTGTTAGAAAATGTAGTTTTTATCCATTCATTTTCATGCTTGTAGATGTACGCTTAGGTGAATTCATCACAATGTTATAGAACAATAAGAACGTTATTAAATCTGATTAAAACTGTGAATTACATTTGCAGAGGGCTTAGAGAAAACAACTGACACAAGTGCTTAAACTAAAAACAGACAGATTTAAATTGTGTTTGATGTGTTTATTGCTACACTGGGAAAAGCAGGCAGGCTTTTTTTCTCTCCTGAACATCACAGCTGCAGCTGAGTGGAATAACTGAGCAGCTTTTGATCTTGTTCTCTGCTGTGATTTCACATGACAACAGGGACACTGGTGGGGCAGGCCTCGGGGGACCTTAGGGTCTTATGGGACACTAGCTCTTATCAACCTGTCGTCCACAGAGAGATCCGATTGGTGGCTCTTTGCAAAGCCTCTTGATTTACTGGGAATCTGCTGACACTTTAAAGGATTTACCGCAGTCCTCCCAGTCAAGGACACTTCTTCAGGGTGTGAGGATGTGAATGGATGTGGGGCTCTAAAAGCTTGAGTCTTGAACAGATACACGAAGCCTTTCCTAAAAAGAACTTTAGAATTTTGGAATGGTCAAGACAAAATCAGCCCTAACAAATCTCCAAATGGCTGGTGCATTTTGCAATGTTTTACTATCCCTAAAATCATGTTTATTGTATAAATAAATGTACAACATTAGAATGGAATTAATGATTGGATTTTACCTCAAAATGATCAAATCAGTCTCCGCTGGAGTTCCACAGGGCCTATAATTTATATTTTCTAATTTCATTCTAGTTAATGAGAGTGGACACACGGGGAGTGCCGCGCCACGTTCCAGAAGCACCACGCCAGGCCTAGGAGCTGAAGATAGGTGCCAGTTCTGTCTCAAGCGCACGGCTGTTTACGGCATTGTGAAGTTCTTAACAACAGACATTATGATGCGGAACGGCTTTACGGCACAAACTTAACCGCAGTTTTGATAACTTTAAAGTACTATTCGTGGTAAAATATTCAAATGATTAGCGCAGTTACCCATTTTTTATTCATTCTAGTTTCACAAAACACGACGGCAAGTCTGATCACCTATAAACAACAGAGTCACTTCCTACTTTCTGTTCTCAAGTCCCGCGTGATGTTGTGGCTATTGTGCGACTTTCCAAGAGCGCTCAGCGACACGTCTTGCGTGACCACTTGACTTTTCAAAATGTCGGGCACGACGCGTTTTCCGTGGGTACCGTGCAAATGGCAGTCCCTCTGCCCCTCAGGGATGGGTCAAATGCAGAGAAAAACTTAGTATAAATTATTTTATAACTATTTTTATTGGACAGATACACAACTGAAAAATGTTTAAAAAGTAAAGAAAGCTGTCAGTTTTTCTTAGTTTTTATATTTCTGCCAAGTTTTCTAATAAGAAAAACGTGTTTTCATTAACTGATTGACTGATTTTCAGTAGCTGCAAACTGATAAAAAAAATACTCCCTAAAAAAAACCATTAAATGGAATTTTAGAAATCTGATGAAACAAGAGAGTGTTTGGACGGCTGGACTCAACCCCACAGAAACGGCTTTGATAGGAATGTGCAAAAGTAGACCCTGGTGGCGTGTAGACAGTTGGCACCACGAGACACTCGAAAACAGAAAAAAGGCGTCAAATTGACAGCAAGAAGGGAAGGAAGAGAGACACATTGTGGTTTTTCTTCTCATGGATATATAATCAGTTTAAGAGGAAGTTTTTTCCCCCTCAGCTTAGCTTTGATGCACAATCAGATTTCTACTCGCACGTAATTGTCTGTCTGTCCCTCTAATAGTCTCTCTCGGTGGCGTTTGATGTGGTGGCACCCTGGCATTGTTCTCGCTATTGTGCCACTGTGGAATAAAAATAAGTAAATAAATAAAAAAAACACTGGAGGAGGGACAAAGGAAGGGATAGAGATAGATGAAGGGCTGCTGTTGCTGTATTGATGTGGCATTGAGGCCCCAGTAAAGTTGAAAATCTGGATATAATTGACAGCGACGCTGGTAGATCTGGGATTCCCATCAGAGCGCTGGAATGTTCTACAGTGTTCCAAAGTGACCTCCGAGAACTCAGTAAAAGGCCAGCAAGCAGCAGCGCTCGTGCATCATCATATCATCGTCCCAAATACCGAACTGCAATGTTTTCAATTACTCCGTCTGCTCTTTGTTTATCTTCCATTACACTCCTCTTATCTCTGCTGTGTGTGTGTGTGTGTGTGTGTGTGTGTGTGTGTGTGTGTGTGTGTGTGTGTGTGTGTGTGTGTGTGTGTGTGTGTGTGTGTGTGTGTGTGTGTGTGTGAGAGAGAGAGAGAGAGAAAACTGATGTGTGTGTCTGTAAAGGCCCACAAGGCTTAACAAAAGTTTTAGGATTTATAGATGGTATCAAACACTGAAAACGATTGAGGCTGGTAACGTCTCCCATACTCGTTAGGTAATGCCGACTGAGAAAAAAAAGTGTTTAAAAATGTAAAAACATCGGGTGTTGGAAGTAAAATTGATGTTCAAATCCTCTAAAATGAGTTTCTGTGAAACTATTAAGAAAATCTGGTATCTCTATGAATAGCCTCACTTTGGAGAAACGGCTTAGACCTGATTGGATTGACACGCTAAAGGCTAGCCAAACGTTTTCCTTCCTGGATCCTCACATCAGGCCTTGACTGGGATTAAAAAAAATCATCCTGACCCACTTTGGGTAACGGCCCACCTGGAGAAGCCCAGCACGCCCAATCCACCCCTGCCTCACGGAGCTCCATAACAAACCTGAGTACTGTTTATATTTGAATTCACAATAAATTATTTAATGTGCTCACACCATCACATTATTTTATGGCTAAAGTGAGCTTAAAATGCTATCAGTTTGCATTTAAATTGAAGTTTTATTTAAAGCCGGGCGTACACTGTGCGACTTTTTCACTCGCAGCGTTCAGCTTCAGCTCAAACTGTACGACTTCCTCGCAGAGCAGATCTCACGAGCCAGGCGCTCACACTGCACGACCCAGTTCTCGCATGCGACCTGACTGCTCACACTGTACGTCTGATAGCAACACGTCGGCCCTAAAAATATGCTAAAAATAGCAGTTTTTACTCAACACGTCAGACTTTTTTGTGTTGTTTTGCCTGTTGTCCTTCGGGAGTGCTGCAGGAGGACACACAGGGATTTATGGGGGTTGGATGAGGAAAACGAAATAAAGAAAGTAAATCTGTGTTTTGTGATCAGTTTAATTTGACATGAACTCGACAAACACGCTTTCTTGACAATCTTTGTGAGTAAAAAAACGTGTAGAAACAAAAACGAACAGCGTGTGTTATTAGGGAAATAGCGAGCAGCGTTGATGCAGGATTGAGCATGCGCCGTGAGCGGTTCTGATACCTTTTGGGTCGCAGCTGCTCGCAGCGCCGCTTCAACAGTGCGATACCCTCATGAGGGACGAGCGAAATTTTAAACACGCCAGAAGTCCGTGCGAGCTCACGACTGCTGATCGGTAGCTGGTCACGTGGTGTTAATCGCCTCTCGTAACCCCCTGTACACTACACCACGCTCGGCGCAAAACTCGCCCCGATCTCGTGGATTCTCGGACGACTGGAAAATCGGCTCAAAAAAGTGAAAAAGTCGCACAGTGTACGCCCGGCTTAACTCATATAGTTTATTTCATACTTTTAAGTGCAATATCCCTTGTGACCACTACGAGGTGGTTCCAAAAATATGAAGCTTTAATTGACAAAGCAGCTTGAGCTATTAAAGTGTTACGTAAATTCTCACATACTTATTTAACAATACAAATTATAGAGAAATAAAATTGGCCCTTACCATCTGTGGATCCTCCACCAGAGGGCAGTAGACACACATATGACTGGATATTCCAGGTTTTGATGAAGGTACTGGTCCTAATCCTCAATCTGGATGCTTTAAGAGCAGAATAGTTTTGATGTGAGTTTTTGGCAATAATCTGCATGAGGCTAACAATATAAATAAAAATAAGATGATTTGTTGTGATCAGTCTGGTAGTTCGTGGAGATCTTTGTAGTGAAAACGCTGCTTTAATGTGGAAAAAAGCACATTTTTTAGGTCCTGTGACAATGACTTGTCAAAAGTCATAAAAGTACATTTGTATTAGTTGCTGATGTGTTTTGACCAATTTAGCATTCTTTTGTTTCATAACATTGATCCCATTTTACTTTTTATTCGACAAAATTTCAGCTTATGCCAGTTTGGATGTTTTTCCAGTTGAACATCCACCCCCACCCCCCACCCGGCGCGCGCGCACACACACACACACACACACACACACACACACACACACACACACACACACACACACACACACAAACAGGAGTCATTCATAAGGAGCTTTCAAATATATTTTTATAAAAGACATTATACCATAGCTGAAAATGAAAATCGAGCAATTCAAATGTTAACAAATCAGATTGTTTATAATATAAGGAACACAAGGCACCCTCGTGTTTTCCATCCAGAGAAAATATGGAAAAAGTTGAGAATATTACCTAAAACTGTGAGGCGTGTTGTGTGAGAAACTCAATGGTTGGGTCGCAAATTCAAAAGAGGAAACAAAGCATGTGTGAAAAAGGCCTTTGATGAAAGAGTGCACAAGAAAAGGGAAGAGAGAGAAGGGCAGCGGGCGATGAAACTAAGAAAATGAATGAACCCAAAAAAGCACGAAAGGAGGAAATGGAGGTGAGACGAGGGAGACCGAGAGATGATTGATGGAGCCAAAATGCCGATTTCTTGCTTCATCTGATCTGCATTACTCTGCAATCAACACACACACACACACACACACACACACACACACACACACACACACACACGCACCTTGCAATCAGCCCACATGCACACACTCAGCATCCCTCTCTCAGACTATTAATCTGCAATCAACACACAGAAGACTGATCAGTGGTTGTCATCACCAACACGCAGTGCATACATGCAGACTTACACACATACACACACACACACACTTAAAACCACAGGAAAAGCTCTACCTCAACATCTTTGGCATCCTCTTCAGGTTTTGTGTTTTGAGCCTCACTTCCTTTTGTTTTAGACGTTCTTTAATGATCCCTGAAGGACAGATCCATCTTCTTCGCTTTCCTCCTCAACAGGAAGGTCAAATTCTGGCGTTAATAGCACCGGTGCTACGCTAATGTTCCCCCGGAGTTGTGGGTTAGACGGCAGCAGTGAGTTTGGGATTTCTGTCAAGGAAAATGTTTGCAATTCTGTTGGCATGCGCTACAAATCAGGAGCCGCATAGTTCTGTCAAAGAAAGAAATCGTATTTATTGAACAGTGTGTAATTGTTTCCCTGGCATACTGCTTATGAGGACAATGCCCTTCCTTGGTTAAAGGTTTCAATGGAGCAGACCTGCCTCACGTGACCGTGGCTCTCACGTCACATGAGGCAAAGTTATATTTTATCAATTTAAGTTTCAATATAGATGTACACTCACCTAAAGGATTATTAGGAACAACATACTAATACGGTATTTGGCCCCCTTTTGCCTTCAGAACTGCCTTAATTCTACGTGGCATTGATTCAACAAGGTGCTGAAAGCATTCTTTAGAAATGTTGGCCCATATTGATAGGATAGCATCTTGCAGTTGATGCACATCCGGGGCACGAAGCTCCCGCTCCACCACATCCCAAAGATGCTGTATCGGGTTGAGATCTGGTGACTGGGGGCCATTGTAGTACAGTCAACTCATTGTCATGTTCAAGAAACCAATTTGAAATGATTGGAGCTTCATGACATGGTGCATTATCCTGCTGGAAGTAGCCATCAGAGGATGGGCACATGGTGGTCATGAAGGGATGGACATGGTCAGAAACAATGCTCAGGTAGCCCGTGGCATTTAAACCATGCCCAGTTGGCACTAAGGGGCCTAAAGTGTGCCAAGAAAACATCCCCCACACCATGACACCAACACCAGTCTGCACCAGTCTGCACTGTGGTAACAAAGCATGATGGATCCATGTTCAAATTCTGATTACGCCTAATTCTGACTCTACCATCTGAATGTCTCAACAGAAATCGAGACTCATCAGACCAGGCAACATTTTTCCAGTCTTCAACTGTCCAACTTTGGTGAGCTTGTGGAAATTGTAGCCTCTTTTTCCTATTTGTAGTGGAGATGAGTGGTACCCGGTGCGGTCTTCTGTTGTAGCCCATCCGCCTCAAAGCTGTGTGTGTTGTGGCTTCACAAATGCTTTGCTGCATTCCCCGGTTGTAATGAGTGGTGATTTTAGTCAAAGTTTCTCTTTTATCATCTTGAATCAGTCGGCCCATTCTCCTCTGACCTCTAGCATCAACAAGGCATTTTTGCCCACGGGACTGCCGCATACTGGATGTTTTTCCCTTTTCACACCATTCTTTGTAAACCCTAGAAATGTTTGTGGGTGAAAATCCCAGTAACTGAGCAGATTGGGAAATACTCAGACCGGCCCGTCTGGCACCAACAACCATGCCACGCTCAAAATAGCTTAAATCACCTTTCTTCCCCATTCTGACCTTCAGTTTGGAGTTCAGGAGATTGTCTTGACCAGGACCACACCCCTAGATGCATTGAAGCAACTGCCATGTGATTGGTTGATTAGATAATTGCATTAAGGAGAAGTTGAGCAGGTGTTCCTAATAATCTTTTAGGTGAGTGTATAATGAGCCTTTTATTCTTTTAATTTGGTATATATTGGTTAATCAATTTCCCTCTGGGATTAATTAAGTATTTTTGAATTGAATTGAATTGAATTGAATTGAATTAAACTGAATATGTAAGCAAGTTACTACCTGCTAGCCACCAAAGCTGCAACGACTAAGCAACTAACCAAGCCTGATAACTGCTTTGGATCTAAAAAACATTTCAGATATACGCCCGATAGCTACAAATACTTGACTTACTTACAAATACTTTCCAAGTTTAGGTCCTCCACCACCTCTCTTACCCATGGTGTCCCACAAGGTGCTGTGCTGGGGCCTCTGCTCTTCCTCCTCTATCTGCTTCCTCTTCAGCACATCCTGAGTTCATTCAAAGGAATCTCCTACCATCTTTATGCAGATGAAATCCAACTGTACATCTCCTTTAAGCCCCATGAGATGTCTAAGCTGCAGCTGTTACACACCTGCTTAGACTCTATTAAAACCTGGATGGCTGGGAGCTTTCTACAGCTGAATGAAGATAAGACTGAGATCCTCATCTGTGCCCCAGACAAGCTGGTTCCCAAAGTCAGAGACTCTCTTGGTCAGCTTGCTTCTCACACCAAACCTTCCGTCATGAATCTTGGCTTGACCTTTGACCCAGCTCTCACCCTGGATTCTCATGTCAGTTCTCTTGTTCGCTCTTCCTTCTTCCATCTCAGGAACATTGCTAAGCTGAGTCCCATTCTGTCCCGCTCTGAACTTGAGACAGTTATCCACACCTTCATCTCCTCACGCTTAGACTACTGTAACTCTCTTTTCACGTGTCTGAGCAGAACCTCCCTGAACCGTCTACAGGTGGTTCAGAATGCCTGTGCTCGGCTTCTGACCAAGTCCTCCAAACACACCCACATCACCCCGCTTCTCCTCCAGCTTCACTGGCTGCCAGTCAACTTCAGGGTTCATTTCAAGATCCTGGTTCTGGTCTATAGGGCCTTACATGGACAAGCACCATCTTACATTGGTGATCTTCTTGTTCCCTACACCCCCAGCAGGTCCCTGAGGTCCAGTGATCAAAGCCTACTGGTTGTGCAGCGCACCAGGCTAAAGACCAAAGGTGACAGATCATTTGCTGCTGTGGCCCCCAGACTCTGGAACTCTCTCCCCCTGAGCCTGAGATCAGTGGACTCAGTGGTCTCCTTTAAAAAGCAGCTGAAGACTCACTTGTTCAAGCTGGCTTTTGTATGACCTTCATCACCACTCTCTCTTTATTCTGCTCTCCCCACCTATTCCACCTTCCTCAGGATCCACTGATTTCCCTCTTTCCTATTCACTCTCTCTCTTTCTTAACATTTTTTATCACAATTTGTCTATTTTTGCTCATTTTAAATATATTTTTAAACATTTTCTAAATGCTTTTTTATATTTTTACATTTTTTGCTTTTGTGAAGTGCCTCGTGATTTTTATCTTGAGAAGCGCTATAGAAATGATTTTTTCTTCTTCTTCTTACATTTAAACAGGAAGTTTGCCCCCGAAGTAGCTGCTGCCGGCTCCTGATCCACCATCCTTTTGTATTCTGGGAAATTTTTTAATGAAAGAAGCCAACAAGACACCTCCCATGATTTTTTGATCAGTTAACTAAACGGCTAACAAACGAAGGACACATCTTGGTAGCACATTACACTGGAACACTCCTTGGCAGCTCCTGATGATCTATTTCCTTGGCAACCGGGGCGGGACCAAGGAATCAAGGCGAGGATTCTTGACATTGGCTGTGTCTCAATTCAGGGTCTGTATCCTTCATCGGCCGGTTACGTCACAACGCCGCGACCAGGCCTGTCCCAATTCCAAGACTCCTTCAAATGCGGTCGACGAATTTGTCCTTCTTTTCGCCTGTATGAAGGATGGGTCCGGTGTATCCTTCAATGGTTTACATTTCCCAAGATGCCTTGCGGGCCGGACGGTAGAACTTTTAAAAACAATGGCGGACAGTGAAGCGGGAGCTGTCGGAGAGGATTGCGCATATAAATGTAAGTATAAACTTGAAAACTGTTAGGTTAAGGGCTTTTTGTGATACATGAACGTTATTTTAGTTAGAAATCTTACAGTAAAAGTGCTTGTATTGCGGTCTCGGCTCGTATGTTCTGCCGCTCGGTGTCGCACTTCTCCTGCTACGTTTCCCCCTGATTTTAATAGAAGTTTGTATTTTAGGAACAAAAGAGAAAACCATGGACTTTATTAAGCTTAGGGTGGAGATGGACCACATGATCACTGGAGCAAAGTATTCGGCGGCTGTGGCATGGAGGTACAATAACATCTCATATTTTAAAAACTCGTTTGAGTTTAGTTTTTTCTGCGAAAACATGAAAGGAATAACCCGTTGTCCTCTTTTCTCTGTCTTTTCTCTTCCTGTTTGTTTTCTTACATGTTTGTTAAGACTAATCTGGAGAAAATGGGCATCCAGGGGAAGGTGACAGCGATGACCAGCTTCTGGATCTGATCAGGGAGAACATGAGGCTGCAGAGGGAAGCAGAACAGCAGAGGGCACAGGAGAGAAAGGAGAATTTTGACAGCTTTTTACTTTGCTAGAAAAAATGGTTAAGGAAGATTAAACATGTACATATAAAAGAAATATCTAAATAAAATCAGTTCTGTATTAAACTCTTGAATTTTGTTTTTGTTTACAAATGAGAATTGTTTACTAGAGGGTATCCCGCTGGGTCTTGAAAAGACTTAAAAGGTGGTAAATCTGTTTTGGTCAAATTAATACCCTTAGAAAGTATTAAGAACTATTATCACATCTTTGCTAAGGCTCAGCTTGTCGAAAGTATTTTCTCTGAATTAGCTCTCCAACAGTCAAGGAAATTATTAAAAAGCAAAATAAAACTTCGAGCTCCATCGTTTGAAGTTCCTTCTCCCTTCTGCTCAGCGGTTCCACGGTTGCTAGGCGATGGAACGTTCGCCGAGGAAGTGGCGGTAATTCATGAAGGCTAGGCCTGTCCAAATTCACAGCCGTTAACATCCGGTCTACTCGGCCGACGGAGGACCCAGCCCACGTCGGCCGAGTAGACTGGGTCCTTCGAAGGATGCAGACCCTGAATTGACACAGCCATTGAGAAACACCCTTGGAGTCAACCTGATTCAAGATGGCTGCCACAGCTAAATAACATTAGCAAAAACAAAAATAGCTAAAACTCAGCTCGTTGTAAAGATATAGAGCTATATTTTGGCGTAGATCTGTCATCTTCTTGGTAAACATCCATCGCTACATAACACTTGAAGCCAACCCCGTTGGTCTAATAACAAAATGCTTCAATAAAGGACATATTTCAATGAAACTCAGAAAGCTTCAATTTCGTCTATATCTGGCTAACATTTCGAGTCATCCCAATTCAAGATGGACGCCACAGCCAACTGGCATTCACTCATGTTTGCAGATAAAGATTTGCTAATGTAGTATTCAAGTGACATCTACAGTACAACACATACTCTGAGTACCACACACTGTGTCATGTGATAGCTCAAAATATTGACATTAAAGAGCAAGTCACCCCAAATCACTTTTTTTTTGCTGATAAACTATATAAACGAGTGTCTAATTGTGCTGCAGATACGTGTATTCAATAATTTGTCAGTTCAGTGCATCTTGGTTAAAATTCAAATATTCTGCCTAAAACTGTCAGTGTTTCACCGTCGTCAGGGAAAAATTCTGCACTGTGTTTGAATTTAAATCTGCCACCGCTATTGGCTAAGAGGTATGCCATGATGTTAGCTGGTACATTATGATGTCACAATGCTGTCGTGAGCCTGTGTGTGTGTGTATTTGTTAGCGGCTCCGCCCTCTTGGTCTGCCAGGCAATAGCATTTATTGCATTTTTCAAACATAAAGTGGGAGTGAAGTAAGTTTCTTGTAGGGGGTGACTTGCTCTTTAAAGGAGACAAAGAATCTAAACCAGTGTTTTCTTGTTTGTGAAAAAAGACAGCTTGGGTGGTCAAAAGTAGCTTGCCAAAAAGTCAAAGCCGTGTGTGACCTACTTTTTATGTAGATTAGAAAGTTTAAAAATGGCAGCGATTAACTTCTTTTCTGAGAAACCTCTCATAAAAGCGTCACAATGTGGAGCCCTTCTTCTGCCAATATGCAGTCTCCAGTGTCTGTCTTGGGGTTTAAATCAACCAATCGGCAAGTGGCTCACTAGCATATTCATGTTCTGGCCAAGTGGGAGGGGTAAACGGCTCTTTTCACAACGAAGCCGATTTATGGGGTTTAGAATGGCCTGTATCAGGGCTCCTGGGACAGATGAAAGTCAAAACAACATTTCTTATGCATCTTAGAGATTCAAAGCAGCGTTTTAGATTGCTGATAAACTGTATTCTCTGTCCCCTTTAACTTTTGAAGTTGACCCAGTTTAAGATGGCAGATATAACCAGGGGCGTAGCACGAAATTCTGGGCGCTGAAAATTCTGGGCCCTGTACACTCTCAAAATCATTGGGCCCCATTCGGCACACGAACATAAAAGTGGTTTTATTTGTATAAATAAATAAATAAATAAATAAATAAGGCATAAGTAAGGTTTTATACAACAGTCAGTTATATATGGATTTTTGCCAGCTATTTCTCATACTTAAAGGGATATTCCACCCATAAGTACAATTGTGCCTCGTGCTCTGGTAACTTCCTGTACATTTTTTGCCACTTGATGTCAGATAACCGGAGTCCCTCTTTGCGGTTCAGTGGACTTTTAGATGGCCTTGTTTGCTCATGAGAGAACAGAACGCATGGGATCAGGGGCGGATTTAGGACTGAAGAAGATCCGGAGCTTAACACACACACAAAAGAGGCTCAAATAACCGTTTTCAATATTAGATAAAGCATTGTTCAAGAACTCATTTAACAAACACAAAAATTGCTACACCTTGTCCAATTTAACAGATTCTGAGCTAAAGATAGGTGTCATTGTAGCTAAGTCATTCACAACACATACATTTAATGCTACATTCAAATTTTTCCCAAAATGGCATTAACGTCTCTTATATTATCTTCTTCCGGTTCTTGGAGAGTACACACTTTTTTTCTCCTCTCCCTCCCTCCTCATCCCAAGGCTCTTTGTCCTGTCTTTGTGTGCACGGCGCTTTGCATTTTTTCTGGAAACTGGAAATTATTAAAAATGGACCTGGTCAGTTGGTCTCTCAACGCAATTGACAAAATTTTTTCAACGATGAGAATGGGAGAAGGGTTTCCTGGATGCCGCTCTGGGACAGAGCCAGCTGGGCATATCATGGACTCCTGGAAACAGTGGAACCTGATCTGCCTCTCTCAGCTGTCTGTAGAGGATTCTGAAGACGTCTGGATATTCGTGGTGTTGGTGTCAGGTTTCTTGCTTTTTGGCCTGAGTGGTTACCTGGCTTACCGGAAAATTAATGAGCTGTTGAGGAATATTGGCTCAATCCCGGAGCTCAGAGATGGATTACACCGTGCTGTGAACACACAAACTCATATAATTGTCGAGATGAGTCGTAAGCTTGGAACTTTGACTGATATTCAGACTCTGGCACAGAAGGTGGATTCGATCAAGGAGAAAGTTGACGTTTCAGCACGGATTGGGATAGATTAATTTACTCCATTGTTGGATTCAGAGGGGTTGAGGACCAATGGAACTTTAAGACAGAGAGGAAATGATTAAGTCTGGCCCCAAAACAAGTTCTTATCTGAATCTGGTGCCCTTGAGCCTGTGAGGCTGAAGTGATTACTCCCCCTCAGAAGAAATGTGGAATGCTGCAGTCGCCATGGCAATTCTGTCTCCCTATGCCAGCCTGGGCAGGACTGCGACTGGTGAAGGCCATTGAATTGTTTCCAGGAGTCACTGTGCTTTCTAAACCCAACTACCTCACTCCCCTGTCCAAACGGAGGTGACGAGCCCTGCTTATCGCGACTGCATGCACTGATGTTTGGAGAGTCCTCTACCCTACCTCCCCACCTAGTGGACACTTATGTTGTGTGATGTTTGAAGTCTGTTGCATTTCTGTCTGAGGTGTTTTTTGTATAGCAAAGCTGCCCTCCCTGTGGAGGGTAACTCTGAAGTGCCTTTTTTCCCTCCACCTGACCCAATCCTCATGTAACCCCTCTGTTCTCTATTAAGGTAGCGCGACTCAGGTTGCGAATGACCACAGTCACCAATTCTTGTCATGTGTCTATGCCTATGTATGTATGTATGTATGTCTGATCTCAGAATTGTGTGTACTGAAACTCTAATTTCCCTCTCCGATTAATAAAGTATCGTTGAATTTGAATTAGAATTGAATTGAACTCCATATTTTTTACTGAATAAGACGATCTTAGTTTAAAACTATATGAAAGGATGATGTTTCTTCTGTCAAGGATTTTGTTCAGAGCATTTGGTATTTAAAACCAGAATAGACCCACAAACTCCTTAGCATTTCACTTATTACAGATGCCCTACATTAGCATACAAATGGCCGGCCATAAAAACATTTCAACGTCAATGAAACAACCACCTCTGTCTCTACGCCGACATCAACACACACACACACAAGCACACACAACGACTTGTTACCGAACAAATGTATGAGCGGTCTTTAAAAGCAAATGCATGCAAACAGAAACACATGCGGATGAGTGATTAGTAACCTAATGTAACTGAAGCGTCATCGTTTTTCAGCTGAGTGCTGGAGGTTTGTTGTGATGAATTATGACCTCTGTAATGCCGCTGCACCACTCTCTCTCTTTCCCTCTGTCTTCCCTCCATCCAGCTCTCCATCCTTCTGCATGTTTGTGTGTGTCTTTCCTCATCGCTCTCGTCTCCGCCTGCTCGATCATCATAATCAGATATGATTAAGTGTGACACGCGCGTGCACGCAAAGCTGTACACAAAGATACTAAATGATATCCTAATGTACTAATAGGATTTATGTCACAGGAATGCTAATGAATGTTGGTTGCTAATGTTAAAGGTGCAATCAGTAATATTTTTGATGGTGTTCCACAAAGTGGTTGTGATTTATGACCAAAAGAATCTTGAAGGTAAAGCAAACGCCTTTAATCTTTCAGAGCTGATGAGCTAAAAGTAGATTAACACAAAGGGTGATATATATATATCTACATATATATATATATATATAATATTATATATATTATATATATATATATATATATATATATATATAATATTATATATATTATATATATATAATATTATATATTATATATTTTTTTCTTTTTCTTTTCGTGTCCTGTCTGGCTGTGAAGCAAACAGAATTAATGTCTGAATGCTTGTGACAAGCCTTGCACATTTTACACTAAGGTAGAGCATCAAAGTGTCTGCTTTTAATGTCACGCCTGATGCTTAAAACTTTATTGTTATTGTTTTTTGAATGCTTTGTAATTTCGACCGGACACGGAGACAGGTGAAAGAGAAAGGAAGAGACCGGGGGTGGTGGGGGGCGGGTGGGTGGGGGTGGGGGGGGTGGGTTTGGGGGGGGGGCTTCTGAAGATTTTAAATGATTTTAGAGTAAATTATGATGCCCGGAGGGTAACCGTGTTGGTTCTGCTAGATCTAAGTGCGGCCTTTGAAACAGTAGACCACACTATTCTTTTAACTTGTTTGAAACGGATCGGCCCCTCTGTTCACCGATGGTTCACTTCCTACCTCACAGACAGGACTTTTATGGTGAGTCTGGATACCTGTTCCTCTAGGGTTCATGGGATTACATGTGGTGTGCCCCAGGGTTCAATTTTAGGCCCAGTGCTTTTTAACCTTTATATGCTCCCTCTTGGCAGTGTTCTCAGGAGACACGGGGTGAATTTCCGCAGTTAACCCTTTGATGCATGGATTATGAAATCTTCAACCATGATTTTTTTAACATTTTTTTTCATGTGACTACCTTTGCTAATTACAGGCCCATCTCAAAACTCCCTTTTCTGTCAAAACTGCTGGAGAAGGTTGTGTATTCACAATTGGTTGACTTTATGGACAGAAATTATTTATGGGAGACCTTTCAGTCAGGGTTCAGGAAAGGTCACAGCACTGAATCTGCTCTTTTAATGGTTTTTAATGACACATTTTTAGCCTGTGACGTGGACAACGATGTTGTCCTACTATTGCTGGACTTATCTGCAGCTTTCGATACAGTCGACCACGAAGTCCTTCTGGACCGACTACAGCATTGGGTGGGGATAACTGGGCAGGCCCTCCAATTGCTTCGCTCCTACCTTCAAGACAGGACATTTAGTGTTCAGATGGGTGAGGTGACATCACCCAGCGTGAAACTTCGTTGGGGTGTGCCACAGGGCTCTGTCCTTGGTCCTCTCCTATTTGCAGTGTATTTGCTTCCTCTTGGAGTCCTCCTTCGCCAGCACAATATGAAATTTCATTTTTTTGCTGATGACTGCCAGATCTATCTCCCTCTTCAACGTGGGGAGGATAGATCTGTTTCTCCTTTACTGGATTGTTTGAAGGACATAAAATGTTGGATGGCTTCTAATTTTTTGCACCTACATGAGAGCAAAACGGAAGTCATAATACTTAGTCCTGGCAGAAGAAATAGCTCTGGTGCTGATATTGGCCTTGGCCCATTGACCCCCTATGAAAAGAAAATGGTCACTAATTTGGGGATTAAAATCGACTCATCACTTAATCTTGACACTCATGTAAATACAGTGGTGAGGTCCTGTTTCTTTAACCTGAAAAGACTATCCAGGATCAGGCCTCTGCAGTCCAGAGCTCATCTGGAGTCTGTGTTGCATGCTTTCGTCCTGTCCCGGCTGGACTACTGCAATGCCCTGTATGCTGGTCTGGCCCAGTGCACGGTTGCACGGCTCCAGTTTGTGCAGAACTCTGTGACTAGGTTCCTGACAGGTACTAGATGTCGAGAGCACATTACCCCAGTGCTGGATGCTCTGCACTGGCTCCCGGTACAATATCGAGCTAAGTTTAAAATCTTAGCTCTCGTTTATAAGGCCCTCCAGGGCAGTGCCCCCTCGTACATTACTGCACTTTTGCAAAGGTATGCTCCGTCTCGGTCTCTTCGCTCAGCCGAGCAGGAACTTCTGGTGGTCCCCCGGTCGAAATATCGATCGAGGGGTTGTCATGCTTTTTCTGTTCTGGCTCCAACTCTGTGGACCGAATTGCCACTGAGCATTAGGCAGGCACCATCCCTTCATGTTTTTAAGTCTCGTTTAAAGACTCATTTTTATTTGATTGCGTTTTAGTGCTTGGGTTCTTTGAATTGCCCTGACATTATGGTTTTAATTCTTCTTCTTTTTAACCCAGATGCTTGATTTTATTTTGTCCACCATTTGTTTTTGATCGATTAGTGTTATTTCCGTTATCTCTCTTTATTTGTAAAAATGTTGGCTTGATATCTTATGATTTTATGTTTTGATCTTGCTTTTATGCCCATGTACTGGGAATGTTTTTCTTATGATGATGCTGTTCAGCACCTTGGGCTTCCGATAACGTTGTGGAAGGTGCTCTACAAATAAAATTTGATTGATTGATTGATTCGTCTTTAGGTGTGAATGAAACAAATTTCAACAAATATTTTTTGTAAAATTTTATAATTTACAAATAATTTATTACATGTCCACCTCAGTGGACAGTGTGCATTTTGAGCATGAAATATGTTGGCTTGACTTACTGAAGTCCAAATGGAGGGGCCCAAATGCAATAAAGTCTTCAACAGCTGTACTTAATAGCAAAAACAAATAAACAACAATTTTGAGTACCTGTCCACTGTAGTGACCATTATGCATCAAAGGGTTAAGCTGATGATACAAAGTTGCACATCTCTGTGTCTCCTGATGACACACGGCCAATGGATGCACTTTTTAACTGCATTTTAGACATCAAATCCTGGATGGCAGAAAACTTTCTCTAGCTCAGCCACAACAAAACCGAAGTTTTAGTTATTGGTCCTGAGGCCCAGAGAGAGAAAATTTTACCAAAATTACAATCACTGTCTTTTAATCCATTTTTGACACAAATATGAGGTGTCACCTGGATTTTGCTGCCAGTTGGTGAACCAAACTCATCTAAGTTGTAAAAGTTTTAAATTTCTTTTCATAATTTTACTTAGATTCATGTTTACCTCAGTTGAGGTTTCACAGAGTAGAGTGATACCTGGTTAAGGGGAAAGCGTAAGTCCATTAAGGATAATAAAATCAAACAGGATGTTTTCTTTTTTTACTTGTAGATCAATTTTAATGAAGAAATGTATTTAATGTAATCAATTTCATACTGAAAAAAACACAGTTCTCTGTTCTGAGGTCTGCCTTTCTCCATCTTTTTCTTCTTTCTTTTAAGATTGCATTTTAATTTGAAATCATAGCAAAGAAGCTGGAATATGAATCTCTTTCGAAATGGCAAACAACCCTCTCATTGTTATGCCTCCCCCTGGCTTGTGGTGAAGGAGGAGAGATGGAAAGAGACTCTTTTTCTTCTGCTCAACCAGAAGGAAATAAGAATTTCTTCCTGCTGTAACCACACATTTCATTGTTCAGAACCTTTTGGTAACTTTCTTATTTTTTTAAATTAAACACACACACACACACACACACACACACACACACACACACACACACACACACACACACACACACACACACTGGTAGACAAGAAATACCTGCACAATGATGCACAACTTTGATTAATTGGAGTGTGCATCAATCAGAGCTTTGATTTCCCCGAGGGCCTTTTCAGTGCTTTTGTTTCATTTTTGCACAGATTTGTTTTTGTGGCATCAGCTGATCCTCTTCTGCAACAGAAAAGATCACATGTCTGACATTCTGCCTGATATCATATCTCTCACATACACAGAGATGGCTACATCCATTGGTCCACTTCCATAATGAACATAAAGACAACTATTTTCATTGTTTTCGGTTGGATTTTTTTACTTTAATTAAATGAAAATGACATGAACACAGAACTGAACGTGTGACTCTTAAGTTGGTCACACGGAATCACTGCACAAGCAACAATCACAAGTTGGACTGGGACATCAGGAGAGTCGTCAGATCAGAAAGTAATAAATGCTCAACCAAAGAGGCCATAGAGCTCCGGACGTCACGTGACTCTCAGAGAGTAGACACCATGTTGGCAGGCAACAAATGTATCCGAAAGGAATGGGATCGGCTTGGATTTTACTTCGTTAGAGTTTACTTCACACTTTAAAACCGAAGAAATCGTTTTATATAGTCAGAAATTAAATAGACTAAACATCTCCGACCCTTACAGTGCCCCTGGGATACTTTTTTAAAACGCCAGAAGCTGTCGGAGCAGACCTCTTTCCGGACCTGGCTGGGGAAAGCCTTGGGATTCCCCTGGAGTCGCTGGCCTAAGCGGCTGGGGAGAGGGAAGTCTGGGCCTCTCGACGCTACTGCCCCCGCAACCCGACTCCAGATAAGCGGATGAAAATGGATGGATAGATGGACAAATAACATAGATTTACATGTTAGTAGGGGCTCAGTGGTTAGAGCTGTTGCCTTGCAGCAAGAGGGTCCTGGGTTCGCTTCCCGGCCTGGGAGCTTTCTGCATGGAGTTTGCATGTTCTCCCTGTGTGTGCATGGGTTCTCTCCGAGTACTCCGGCTTCCTCCCACAGTCCAAAAACATGACTGTTAGGTTGATCGATCTGTCCAAATTGTCCTTAGATGTGAGTGTGTGTGTGCATGATTGTTTGTCCTGTGTGTCTCTATGTTGCCCTGCAATGGACTTGCTCTCTGTCCAGGGTGTACCCCGCCTGATTGCCCGTTGACTGCTGGAGATAGGCACCAGCCACCCCCCATCCCCCCCGCGACCCTGCGTGGACAAAGCGGGTTCAGAAGATGGATGGATAGTTTAAATAGAGTGTTGTGCTGTTTGAATGTATAAAATGAACACCAAGAGAAATCACTAGTCTGATTTTCTCCGTGAATAAAATAAATATGTCAGGCAGGAGCATCTCAGGATCTGTCTGAGATCTGTCTCGGTGAGACAGATAATAGCAATCCAAAGTGCTTTTTATGTGTGATCTGACAATTGATCAACCATTGCTTAAAAATTAAATACAGCTTAGCCGGTTAATTGCTGGGATCATAAAACACGTAAACGGCAGCACGCATAACTTACAAGGCAACGTTTTACGTGTTGTTTACTTGTTGCTATGAGTAATAAGACAGAAAAAGCCACGCCAAAATAAGTTTAGGAATCCCACTAAGAATCGTAATAAAAGCATTTAAAATAAACACCATACACAGTTGAGGAAACGTTGGTTTAAGTACCTGATATAAAGTGGTCGCTGCATAAGCGAAAACCTTTACTCTCGGGATCCCACAGCTTCATTTCAGCCCGGTCACTAGCACGTTTTATTACAATGATCCAACGTTTGCGGCGCTCCGGATCTTGGGGAATCCTGCAGATGGCTCATCCCTTATGTCGTCCGCGCCTGTTCTGCATCCTGGGGCACAACAGGAATCTACCATATTTCCCGTTTGAGTTTTCTGACAATAATAAATAGTCCAGCTGCGGGCTTCTGCCTGCCAATATGGCGCAGTTTCTATTTGAACTGTTGCATGCCAGCAGATGTGACGTCAACTCGCGGAGCTCTATTGGGATCAGGAAGCAGCAGACGGTCAGCTAGGAAAAGAGGGTTCTCCAAGCTCTATAATGTTACAGATGCTACGGAGTACCTAAAGCCTGATTTATACTTCTCCGTGAGCTCCACAACAGAGAGACACATGCGGAGTGTCGGAAGGTCTTCACGTGCAAACTTCTGCGCAGGCAAAACAATTCCCCGCCAGAACAATAGAGGGTGTAGCGCTTTTCTGTGATATGATGCCATAACAACACTCATGTATCCGGTCCACGATAGTGTATTTACTAATGTGTTGTGTATTTTAGAGGCTTTATAACACAGACAAATCTGTCCTTCATTCTCCACCACCTCTTAATGCGGTCGCCTCTGCAGCTTCTGTACTGTTACCCACCCACTACCCCATAGAGACAGTGTCGTCCTGCCCACGGCCAAAATCACACAGATTAAATATCAGGCTTAATAAAGCAAATCATGGAAATCTCATAAATATTAGAACAAATTCAACTGAGCAGAAAATGAGAAAAATTAAATGTGGGTTATTGAACATTAGGTATATTTTTTCTAAGACTGTTAGTTAATGACTAGATTTGTGATAATCAGATTTCTTTGCTCTCTCTCACAGAATCCTGGCTGCAGCAAGAAGACTATGTTAGTTTAAACGAGTCAACTCCTAATTATTTAAATCATCATATTGCTCGAAGTACAGGGCGAGGAGGAGGAGTAGCAACCATTTTTCATTCGGACTTATTAATCAGTCCCCTACCAATTAATAGCTACAGTTCGTTTGAATATCTTATTCTTAGTTTTCCTAATCCAGATTGCAAAACTGTAAAACCACTCTTGTTTGTAGTTTTATATCGTCCACCAGGCCCTTACTCTGAGTTTTTGGATCAGATCTCTGATTTTTTATCTGATTTGGTGCTAAATACTGATAAGGTCACTGTAGTGGGGGATTTTAACATTCATGTGGACATTGAAAATGATAGCCTCAATGTAGCCTTTAGTAATACCTTAGACTCAATTGGTTTTACCCAAAGAATACATAGCTCTACCCACTCCTGCCATCATATATTAGACCTTGTGCTGACTCATGGCATTGAGTGTGAGGAAATAACGATCTTTCCACATAATCCAGTCCTCTCGGACCACTTTTGGATAACTAAGGATGAGTACCTTTGACATTTGAATCGATTCGGTACTAATTCCCGGTACCTAGGAATCTAAACCGGTACTTAACGGTACCAATTTTACTTTTGAGTGTATCTTCATTCCTTTTGCAGTCCTTTTTCATTTGATTTTTCCTACTGGGAAGTTAGAATTTCTGAGGAGAAAGCGAACGCACCATTAGCTGATAACAATGGCGGCAATGGAAGCAAACATATGAAGCTAACGTTATCTTAAACAGTTTATTTAACTGCTGGAGCAGATTAAAACGATGATGCCTCACACTTAGATCGTTGTCACTGGTTTTATCTTCACCCAATCACCCGTCGCATTTAGTAAAGTGAAGCCAAACTTTAGAGCGCGTTCATGTTCTTTTAGTCGGAAAATCGGAGTTCCGAGGAGAAAGCAAACGCACCATTAACAAAACGGAGGCTAACATATCAAGCTAACGTTATCTTAAACATTTTATTTACCTACTGGAGTGATTTAAGCTGAGGATGTCTTACTTAGATTGTTGTCGCTGGTTTCATCATCACCCAGTTACCCATCACATTTAGTGAAGTGGACCCAAGCTTTAGCTTGCGTTCTTTCTATCATGCTGCTCTGTTTACAACTCGCTTGCAGCGACCGACGACATAACGCTCTTGCGCATGCACAGCTGTCTAGGCAAGTTCTTGTTATGAAGGACGGGTACCAAAACGAGGCACCGTTTCCAAAAACGTGAATCGGTGCTCAGTTGGTACTATGGAATTCAGTCCGTACCTTAAAAAGTATCGAATTCGGTACCCATCGCTACAGATAACCTTAGTTTTTTTTATAACTAAGTTCTCGAGACATGAAAGTAAATTTCACTATAGTCGGTCTCTATCTGACAATGCTGTGGCAAGCAAATGATCTCCGCATTCCACTGGACAAAGAATGTGACATACTCTTGTTTCACTCTGTTGCATCATCCCACCCACCAGGCATATAGAGTGCCCTGATTGGCCCACAAAGCAGATAAAGCTCTGTGATTTGTTCACTAAGCAGATAGAGCACTATGATTGGCCCACCATTATGGACCATTCACAGCTCTTTATGTGTTTGAAACCCCTCTAGAGAGCTGTGATTGGCTAGCCAGAGTCCTGGTAGGAGCTGCGGAGGTTCCAATGGAGCATGCCTAGACTTTGCAAAGCAAGAATTTGATCTAGTTCACTAGAATAGAAGAAAGTAGTAGAGTGTGAAAAGTGGTCAGTGTATCCTCCAGCAGTCAGAAGCCCCTTTCAGACAGGCCATGAAAAACGGAAATGTTCAAAACTCTGTCTGTAAGACCTTTGTGTCTGAATACAAACATCCGGATAACGTTTTCCGTAATTAAACTGGATGATGCCCCTAGTAACAGGTCCGGACTTGTTACGGACAAGGTGGCTGCTTCAGACTGGTGAGGTCGAGTTCTGGACAGGGAGGAGGGGGAGGAGGAGGGGATCGGGGGACGCTGTGCGCTCCTAGATAGCTCGCTCCTGTAGCATGCGGCAAACCATGGCAGCTCGCCTCCTACGGTACCGTCTAGACGCGCGATGGAGCGCATCACACCGCTTCCGTGATTCCTTTAACCATTGAGCGCCATCATCCAAGTCTTATGCGTCTTCGTGTGCGCAGAATTATGCTTAACATAAGTCCGATCCCATTTTGGACAAGCTGAAGACTTTTAAATACATTCTGTGGACTTCCTGAAAGTAATGAATTACTGTAATCCAGTCTTGATGTAATAAATGCATGTACTAGTTTTTCAGCATCACTCCTGGAAAGGATGCTTCTAATCTTAGCAATATTCCGAAGGTGGAAAAAGGAAATCCTACAAACCTGTTTAACTTGGGATTTGAATGACATGTCCTGGTCGAAGTGCCTTGAGACGACTCTTGTCAAGATTTGGCGCTATATAAATAAAATTGAATTGAATTGAATGGAATCGCCACCTCTAAACCCACGTTTACCGTCATTTCTGTCCATGTTTGCTCCGTATTTTGTTGAGTACTTTTGAGAGCCGCGTCTTGATTTCATCACCATTTCATCACCTAATGCAGCATTGAAGTGTCACCTGCCAATAGTCTGGAGGAGTAGAGGTTCTCTTGACTATCCCCAAAAGCCTGCATCCTGTTCTGACTTCTGACAGACAACATTTTGTCTTTAAAGGCTGAAAGAAAACCAGCTATTTGAGACAGGAGTAAATCTTTAAAAGCCAGCATGCCTTTTTATTTTCTAATTTCATTTTAATATATCTCAGTATCTCAGATGCATTTCTTTCCAAGAGAAGCGATGCTTTTGTTTCAAGTATTTACCTCATGTGATGCAAAAAATAACTTCAAAGAACACACACAACCCTTTGGTGAACTCCTGTAGCTCTACGGCCTTTTTTCTTTTCATGCAACAAAACCAAAATGTTTTAGATACAACAAAAATTAAAAATTCAGGAGCTTAGAGAGATGCTTTGCCAGAATGTTTGGCTCATAAAAGGACAGAAAGAACAGCCTAAATGAGGCTAACAATGATTCATAATGAAGATTGTACAGGATGGCAGAGATGGATAAATGCGCTTCATCCTTTACGTCTCTGGAACGACAACACATACATGCTTTAAATGCCTCTAAATGACTAATGTTTTAATCTAAATACAGATGATGTCGGATGGAAATGAACGGTATTTGAGAACCGTAACTCCGACTGGAAGCTGACATTGTGACTGACCTTAGAACAGCTGTTAAATCAGAGTGTCCTATTGGTCAAAACAACTCTACTGGATTCAGAATCCATCCCGATTTATAAGCAGTGTAGTGTCCACATAAAAAACGAGCAGAGCAGTCTTTGAGGTCAAAAAGGTTCCGACAGAAATACTTTTGCAAAAAAGGAGAAAAACAGACAACAGAAGGGGCAGAAAGTTGGATGGAAAGGGCAAAACATCATCTCAAAGGGAGCAAAAGATGTCCAAAGAGTAAAAACAACTTCATAAAGAAGACAAAGAAGTAGAATAATGAGATGGAGAAGGGGAGGACGGGGTGGAGACCGTGTGTGAAAACAACTCACGAAAGTTAAAGAGGAAAAACAGAAACTTTACCACAGGAAAGCCGATGGCATGTTCAGTTCTTTAACTACAGGTCAAAATACACACACACACACACACACACACACACACACACAGTCTGACACAATTGAGGAGGGTTATTCTAAGAGATAATGTCTTTAACAGCACAGAGGCCTTTTAGGTTCAGGTCCTGTGGGTGGACAGCTCTGAAACCATGAGCTGTGGTGCCACCTAGCTGCTTCAAAGACATGAAAAGGCAAATCGTCTCAGTTATTTACGGCAAAAGTGGCAATAATGGACTTGACCCTGATGGCAGGTTAACCTCAGGCTCTTCTGGCTGGTCTGTCATGCCGCGCAAACCACATAGTGTTCATACTCAAGATTCACCAAATACCAGAATCGAAACACTGGAAGTCTGTTAATGTTCAAGAGAAATCATTAACCCTTCCACTGTCTTCATGGGTGACCCCGCCAGGAAAGTTGACCATTGAGCAGGGTTGATGGTTTATCCCTTGAGGTCCACGTGGCAATGCCCTCATTACTAAAGATGATGCCCTAAATCATTGGTCCATCTTTTGCTTCATTGCCAAGATTCCCAATCCAGAGCCATGACCTAGATCTGATCTTCTACACCGTTCACTTCACGTTCAACTCTGGCTCAGTGGCTTGAGGATGTCAAAAAATTACATCATCTGCAAATTGTAGAGATGCGGTCATTACGACATCCTTGTCTTCTTGACTAAGTATTGAGATCTTCTTGATTAAATATCATAAAAAGGATCAGAGACCAGAAAAACCAAACCAAACAGCTTCCTTAAAAGGATTTCTGAGCATGATGCCACCTAAGTAGGACTCTTTCTGACTCTTTCTGCCTCACCCCTGGAAAGATGCAAATGAATGTCGGATTTAAGACTTCAACGCCAATGACCAACATGACCTGGCTTCCTTTTTCTACCATCCAATTAGCCAGAAAATATCTGAAAATCTCCAGTCCATGGGTAGCAAAGGAGATCTCTGTGAGTGAGTGAGTGAGTTGTTGTGTTTGGAAACTAAATTTTACAGGGAGGCCCTTTCTCTTTCTCTGTGGTCAGTCTCTCCGTTTCTTTCCTTCTTTTTGTCTATCAGTCGATCTGTTTTTCTGTTGTGGTCGCTGCTCATTTTAGCCTAAGGACAAGTCAACTCTACACACACACACACACACACACAGCACACTGGCACCAAGCTCAAATAAAACCACCGTGGTCCAGCCCTTGGCAACATAACCAAGATGAACTGACCACTTTGACGTCCGTACAGACACACGGGTACACACAAAAAGAGGGGAAAAAGCAGCACAGAGCAAAACACAGTAAAATATTTGTGCCTTCTATATTAATAATGACCATTTTCAAGGGCAGAAAGGGTGTTTTTTTCTGCTCTGGTAGTCCGGTGATGTCCATGCAACGCCATCCGATTTCCCCGTAGTGTTTAAAAAAACAGAATTCTCGGTTTTAGCAATCAGATATGAGTCGAGATTGGCAACACAAACTGCACTGACGAAAGGCATGGAAAGGGTATTTCTTAACCCAATGACGTTTTCAAATGGGCACACTACACCCTGACACACACACACCCCGTAAGGCCCTGGCTAAAAGCAGAGGGGACCGTTTCCTGTCGGCCAACCACACCCCGAGGAAAAGGAGAGAACACAAGCCGCTCCTGTACTTTGGTGAATATTTTCAGTTTTTTGTGTGGCGTGTAGGAAAAGCAGCAGTGTAGACATGCAGCTGATTTAATACCATGTAACAGTGTGTTCGCCGTTGCCTTTCAGATGTTTAGATTCAAATCGATTCCGACTTTTGATGTTGAGTTCAAAAACGTTCTTTCATGATCGCATCCCTTTGCTCTTTTGGGCCAAATTGAAACCCTTCTTCTACTTTTCTCCTCTCTTTCCACCAGGATTTGTTTTACTGTAGCCCTAATTATGAAATAATTTCATAAGAATAAAAATCTCAACCAAATTTTCTCTTTAATGAAGCTAAATTAGAGAAAATCTCTGCAGAAGCACACAGACCTCCCCTCTCATCATGCAGTAGGACATTCAATTATTTAACATATTTAGTTTGGATTTTTAATTGAGTTCGATGTTCGATATTAGGTTTTCATTCAAGCTCATAAAGGTGTTGCATACATTTTAAACATGGAGCTTTTTTATTATAATAAATGTTAAAGATCAATCAGACTTTTTGTTTCATTTTTCATTAAAAAAATTATAATAAACAATTTAACTTACATTTTTTTAATTCACAACTTTTAATACAAGTTCATTATAAATTTCTAATATTTTATTCACATTTAGTTGCATCATAACATCACAAAGCCAAAAATATTGTTTAAAATGGTACTTTTCTATAAATAATCTGATGGTAATTGCTTATATTGGAACATATAAGATAAAAGCTTGACTCACTAAAACATTGCTGCAGCAGTGCCGCTCTTCTTGGGAAGATGCAGGACAGGGTGGACGACCCAGGGGACTAAAGGTTGCCCTCCGCCCTAAAGTCCTGCGGCAGGATGGAATTGCACATTTGCAACCCAATGCATGATGTTAAACCTCAAATTAATCAACCCACAATAACAAAGAGTGTGTTTTAAGCTGAATGTGTTTTCTGAAAACATTTGTTTCTTCATAGTCAACAGGACCGTGGTGAATTGGTGCCTCTCACACTGGTTAAATGAATAAATAAAAACAGAACATCATCAAAATGTTGAAAATAAAGATGAAATATGATCTAAAAAAAAGAAAAACTCCAAAATCAAAATAAAGAAAATCATGGGAAAAGCTGACATGTGAAACTTGAGAATACTATTTTTAAAATAAAGTTAAAATATTAAGAAAAAAGTAAAAAAAATATTATATATATATATATATATATATATATATATATATAATATGTATATAAACTAAAACATCAAGAAAGAAAATAAATTTAACAAGAATAAGATCTCGAAACCAGATCTGGTGCAATAACCTACAATTCCCACAGTGCCTTGTGTGAATAACTCATGATGACTTTGTGCCTCAGAATAGGTTTTCAAAATAAAACTGTTGATTTCATCACTTGCTGTAGGCCACTTGTTGTGGCTTCATGGTGGAGAGCAGTTGGCAGCACCGTTACCTCGCTGTAAGGGAGTTGCAGGTTTGAATCCCGGCTGCAACTTTTTTGCAGGAAGTTAGCGTGATCTCCCAGCGTGTTTGTGGGTTTTCCGCTCAAATTTCCACCTACTGACAAAAAACATGCATGTTAGGTAACGTTAAAGTGAGTTTGGACATTAGCAACTGCAGTAATAGTGTTCACGTCCTCAGTCTGTACCATAATATTTAGTTTTTGATCTGCAAACTGAGAAATAATAAAACAAAAAAACACAATCTCTTTATTTTTTCCATCTTTATTAAATGCACAGCCCTGTTAGCTGCCACATTTTAGCATAGTTGCTCTATCTTTATCCCCATCTCTTTAACAGGATTAGTACATTCCTCAGACTTCTGCTCCTTTGAATTCAGCACACGTCTTCTGCCTCCTAGTGGAAGATCGAAGTATTGCAGGAGATGCATGCTAAATAAAATAATTTGTTACTGTTATACCTTCTGTACATTTACCAACTAAATCGCCATTAGTGTAGGATTGTTTTACCGACACTAGTCTGTAAATAGATTAGATCTTTCATAAAATGTCATTTGTTTTTATTGCTTTTTCTTGTTTCAGGCTTTAAATGGTTAAAGATGCGACATCAGCAGTGTCCTTCAACTGAGCAAAAGAGAAAATCATGAAATCTACTTTCAGCTCAACATTTATGGACTTATTTATAGAGCTACATCATTTCAGAAACCTTGGAGCTGCTCCCATGGAAACTTTGTGTTTACAAACTTTATACAGATGCTGTAACTATGTTATTCAGCTGTGGTAAAAAGGTGAATTACATACCCGTCACAGTTTGTCCTGAACTCGATCGCTGAGAAACAGTAAAGCAGTGACTCGACTACATACCTGGGTTGATCTAATTTGATCAATTAGATCGATTGAAAAATGAAAGTTATGCTCGATAGTAAGTTTGTTATGAAGTGAGAATTGGGCCATCCAAAAAAATTAATGAAAAAATATTTTTGAAGATGGTTGTAACTTTACTCTAAAGTGGGGAATATACTTGCCTTTTTGCCTTGCGTTGGTGCACTCAGCAGAATGTTCACATACCTGCTGCTGCACTGCACTAGTACTGGGGTGTTCCACTAGGGGGCGCAGTAGAGAACCAAAAAAAAATATGGCGCCAATAGAAGAGATCAGCAACTGGTTAATTTTGAGATCATGACTTAAAAACAGACAGCAGCGGTATCGTGAATAGTATGAAAGACCTCTAAAGCAGACACGGAGTGTTACGGGTGAGTGTGTTTAGCTCGTTTTGTCAGCTCCCCCTACTGGTTACTTGCATAATGCAGTTTGAAGAACACGTAGCAGTAATTTCAGAGGACGCTCACAAACGACACTTCAAACCGACGCAAATTACACGAAACAGCGATGCGGAGAAAACGGAAAGCTTCGTCTTCGTCTTCCTCCGTTTATCCGGGTCCGGGTCGCGGGGGCAGCATCCCAACTAGGGAGCTCCAGGCCGTCCTCTCCCCGGCCTTGTCCACCAGCTCCTCCGGCAGGACCCCAAGGCGTTCCCGGACCAGATTGGAGATGTAACCTCTCCAACGTGTCCTGGGTCGACCCGGGGGCCTTCTGCCGGCAGGACATGCCCGAAACACCTCCCCGGGGAGGCGTCCAGGAGGCATCCTGACCAGATGCCCAAACCACCTCAACTGGCTCCTTTCGATCCGGAGGAGCAGCGGTTCTACTCCGAGTCCCTCCCGAATGTCCGAGCTCCTCACCCTATCTCTAAGGCTGAGCCCGGCCACCCTACGGAGGAAACTCATTTCGGCCGCTTGTATCCGCGATCTCGTTCTTTCGGTCATTACCCAAAGGTCATTTACCCAAAACGGAAAGCAAATAAATAAAATAACAAAAACAAAAAATTTAAATAAAATCTAAGTTTTTTAAATTACAAAGGTGTAAATCCTTAACACCATGATCAAGTTCGAAAAGCAGAACTATGACAGCAAATTTTATGTAATGGTTCTCAAGATAAAGTGATTGTCATCTGAAAACCCTATCCCATAAATTCACAAGGAAAAATAATTTATATTTTATTATTTTTGTATTTGTTTATTTTTTAAATCTTCTTGGAAGGAGTGTTACAAAAATTTTTTACTTGCAAACTGTTTTGTCAATTTCATTCAGATGTATTTATTCATTTAAACTGAATTTAAAAAAAGAACTAAATAAACCGTACAGTACATTGGTTGTTGCGAGTACTGGTACTAATATTAGTGTAAAATAATTACTGTGTTATCTGAAGTGATCTGAATCGTATTAGTCATATTTTCTTTTTGTCAGATCTGTTTTATGATGAACAGAAAAGAGAAATATGTTCTGCAAGGACGTTTAGATTTTCTATAAACATTTTTTTAATAGTTCGACAAGTCCAGTTTCTGCTTTTTTCAAACCAAACTGTGCTTGACTGAGAATTTTCATCAGATACTTTGTCTTTACTTAGTTCTCCACAAAGATGACTTTTCAGAAATTTTAGAAATAGTTTGCAAACTTTGTTCTCTCGAATTAGTAAAATATTTGTTATTAGAGTCATAAAAGACAAAATTGGTATCTTATGTGTGTGTTTGGGTGCTCTGATGGTCATTGTGAATGAAAACAATAGTAAAATGAACTCTGCAACTCCATGTGTGTGTGTGTGTGTGTGTGTGTGTGTGTGTGTGTGTGTGTGTGCGTGTGCGTGCGTGCGTGCGTGTGTGTGTGTGTGTGTGTGTGTGCACCCAGATGTGCAGAGTAAGACAAAACGTAGCGACGTATAAAATTGACTTCAATGGCTCGCTGCTCAGATTCACTCAACTGGCCTCCACATAGAAACTATCGTACAAATCACCTCGAATTGCAATCCAAATCCTGCGGCTCTCTCTCTTCCCTCCTCACCTGAACGTTTTTCCGCACTGCTAACAAGAGAACGATGATTAAAATTAAAACCCTCACATTTACGATTCAAATTTTCCATAAAGCACATTTTTGCATTAGATTGTTTGGATAAATTTGCGTGTGTGTGTGTGTGTGTGTGTGTGTGTGTGTGTGTGTGTTTGCGCGCGTGTGTGTGTGTTCAGTGTAATGAATTGTGCCATTGTTCCCCTCATCAACTTTGTTTACGGTACACTTGACTTAACCTGATGCTCAGAAAGTAGTTATGTCTTTGGGAGGTCTGTCTTTTATTAATCCTGCTGTAATTTTCTTCTTCGCAGGATTCCTGGAATCACATCATGTTTATTCAGGAAACCGTAACCAAACTGTTGCTTGTTGCCCGTTTAAGCTGCTGCCCCTATTGCTAAGTTTCATTGACTGGGATGGAAGTTAAAACCTTTGTATTTGTATTGACTGTAAATTTGTTTCATTCATGATGAGGAATGAAATCTGGAGCTCAGACACAGCTGAAAATGTAAAAACAGGAGAGCAGCCTGTGTTGTTTTGGTTCAAGTAATTGTTTAACCCTCCCACTGTCCTAACGGGTGTGACCCCGCGAGGAAAGTTGACCATTCAGCAGGGTTGATAGTTTATCCCTTGGGTCCATGTGGCAGGGGTGAGGAGATAGCACCACCTCACCCCTGCCACATGGACCTCAAGGGATAAACCATCAATCCTGCTCAATGGAAAACTTTCCTTGCGGGGTCACCCATAAAGACAGTGGGAGGGTTAAAATCCAGTCATTCAGCCTCATTGAAGGGTTTTCCAGCATTTTAGGTCAAAGGTCAGACATTTTTCTTTAAAGCAGCACTTAAGCCCAATCTCGATACTCACACTTCCACCCTTCCATCCATCCATCCATCCATCATCTGAACCCGCCTTGTCCACGTAGGGTCGCGGGGGGGGGGGGGGGGGGGGGGTACTGGTTTCTATCTCCAGTGGTCAATGGGCAAACAGGCGGGGTACACCCTGGATAGAGAGCCAGTCCATCGGAGGGCAACTTCCACCCTTGCACCAGTCAATTGCGTGTTGTATTGCTAGGTGTCCCAAAGTTCACCACGCCCTTTGTGCACCCTTGATCCGCACTTGGCCCAAATCCACCATCAATGCAGACTTCAGCAAAGGATATTACCCACAATCTATTGTTGCAGGAGCAAAGGCTTTTCCTGCATTGCTGCAGGAGCAAAGTGCCTTTTCTGAAAATATGTATTTTCAAATGTAAGTAAGTAAATAAAGATGTTTTTATAAAGTATCACAGCGGCCAGCATCTCGGCATACTCTGTGGTTGATAATGTTTATGTTTATGTTTATTTATTTGGCAGATGTTTTTATCCAGAGCGACTTACAATTTATAACCTGTAGGGCATGTTGTGATCTGTGGGGGAAACCGGAGTACCCGGAGGAAACCCACGCATGCATGGGGAGAACACGCAACTCCACGCAGAAAGGCCGCAGCCGAGTTTCGAACCTGCAACCTTCGTGCTGCGAGGCAACAGTGCTAACAACTGCGCCACCATGCAGCCCATAATGCAATGATCCCTGTCCCAAATCCGCAGTTATTTGCACATTTGCGTACTACGCACTCAAAACCTTATTTGGCTTTTCCTCCAAGTTGGGATTGAGCCTAAAAATGTTTTCTGCTTCTTCCCCCTACTGGCTGAAAGTGGAATTAGAACTGTCATGAGAAACCTTACTATAGCTAACTCTAATGAGCTAACACTAACATAAGCCAACTGATACTAAAAGAAGCCACAATGTAAAAAGATCCACACGGTTGGACAAAAAAATGTATTACTTACTAGTACAGTGGCAACAAAGCCAGGTCACCATCAGGCCGTGATTTTGTAGCCTCCGTTGACTTCCTGAAATGAGTGTAGGCTGCTCCGATGTCCATTCTAGTTTTCGCTCTTTGCTTCCCCTCCAAAAACATTACTCTCTCAGTTTTACTTCCAGGCTCAGCATTGATGTCAACAAAAAAGCCAAATTCTTCTTTTAATTCCTGTGCTTTTTATTGATGGTCAGAGAACAGAAAAAGCTAACTGCTAGCCTTAATATTAGCCACCGGTAGAATAGCTAACAGTCGTAAAACAAATAGACCTTGCATTAGTTTACCTACTGTATCTGAGTCTGGTATCTGGTCAGCAGAGGGCTGTCCAATGAGTTCTTGGGAAAGTTTCAACTTCAAGAATCACTGAAACTGGTTTGAAAGCAGAAGCTTAAAAACTACATCCCTTCTGTTTCATCAGTCCAAAGATACTGAAAGTATTTGGGATATTTACGATAAGTTTTGCTAATGTGAAATTTTTTTTAGTCAGCAGAAATATTTGATGTAATCCTTCCATGGTGCAGTTTTTGCCTTACGGCATTTTGATCATGACCTTAACTTTAACCCAGTGCTTTAGATGTTGTTCTGAGCAAGATGTGTTGCTCTTTGAGATCTTTTAGCCTATTTCTTGTTGTCCAACAGGCTCTTTAAAACTGATTTCTTAATTCCAAAGGTTGGGCAGTAATCAGGCATGGCTGTGATTACTGAACGTGAACTCAACGTTCCAAGAAATGTGTTTGATTACCGTTAATTCATGACGTGATAAAGAGGTGTCTCCTTCTTTGTGTGTGATTCAGAGCTTTGGTTTAAGTGAAGCACTTCTGGTTTGTGATTTGTGGTAATGTTGAAGATCCATTGGCTGTTTGTCATGTGGAAGCCATTTGGGCTGATAATTATTGTGGCATGTGTTAAGTGGTTTCATTATTGATAAAATACACAACTTTGCTAACCACAATGCATCACAAGGCCACCTTCCATGTTTTCTGAGCTACAAACAAAACTTGGTCTGAGAAAAGGGATGAAATATAGTTAAGATTTTCAATAAATTGGATATAAATTAAAAGTGTAAGTTATCGTCACTCTGACATACACAGTTTTTATGATTTAAAAGGTTAATATTAACTATCAACAATAGATAAAATTTGGATAATTTATGTAGGTTGAAGATTTTTCCTTTGTTTTGTTATTTAAACATGATCTTATTGTTTAAATTAGCAATAAAATATTATCAACTAGGGCTGCACTGATACCAATACTGTTATCTGTATTGGTGCCGATACCGATAACAGTATTGGTATCAGTAAACGTTAACCGATACCAGGAACCGATACTAATGCAGTTGCTTGAAAGTGGCTGTACTGTGACTTGTCATTTGTGTTCACTTAGTATTTTAGTTTTGTGGTCATTTCTATTTTACTTTTTATCTACAGTACCTCACAGTGTTTTCCTGTTGAAAGCAGAGAAGAAAATAAAACCTGCGTTCTAATTCATAAATTTTTTTTGTGTGGTAGAAGTATCGGTATCGGTGGTAATCTGTATCGACGAGTACTCAGATCCAAGTATCGGTATCACATCGGTTTGGAAAACAGTGGTATCGTTGCAGCCCTGATGTCAACTTATAGTGAATTTAACACCTGTTAACTCAGAATAAAACTGATGTTCATTATGAATTTAAGAAACCTAAGAAATTACAAAAATCATGATTCTAATAAGGACAATGGAAAATTAAAGGTAACACATTATGTAAAACTAACCAATTGCATCATTTTGTGCTGTACAGTAATCCCTCGTTTATCGCGGTAGATGCGTTCCAGACCTGGCCGCGATAGGTGAAAATCCGCGAAGTAGGGACTCCCAGCATGCCCCTCGCGGGATTCCCTCCACGTCGCACCTACGTCACAAACCGCGGCTATAAACGGAAGTCGCCTTTCCAGCTCACCACTCAGTCATCGTTTCTTCAGATTCATGATCAGAGTTTCCAACCTACCGATCAATCCAACGAACTATCAGCTCATAGTAAGTTATCTTACTTCTGGAAAGCCCGGCATTTCCGTGTCACTTCGTTGACGCTCGAACGCTCGGGGTTTCCTAGATCAGCCGGCGTTTCACCAACGCTATCACTTCCGCGTCTGTGAAACCACGTTCCCTACAAGCTCAACGCCCGAATCCAGCCGACCTATCTGACATACAGTACTATATTGAATTATCGTATGATCACATTCTCTTTTTGTGGGTAAAACTCAAGAAAAAAACTTTTACTTGTTTTTTTTAGTTTTATTACAAAAAGTGCATTTTATGATGAAAAAAAAAACAAGAATTCCTTGATATTTCGCATAGAAAAATACTGCGAATCAGTGAAAAATACCGCAAATCTGCGAATTCCCCCTGAAAAATGCTCCAAAGAAAAAATCTGCGAAGCAGCGAATCCGCGATGAACGAACCGCGAAGTAGCGAGGGATTACTGTAAACTCTCCTAATGTAAAAAAAAGTCCAATTTGTTTTCTGTCAATGTTTTGTTTAGGAAAGTATGGATCTAAAACAAGCCATTTCAAAAAGTTCACATTTGTGATGTCACAAATGGGGAAATGGGCACAGAAACAGCTCTCACATGCAAGAGATAGCTGCTGGTGGAGAAGCAGTGGCTCAGAGTTCCTCCTGAATATTGGAGCTTCTCAGCTTATAACAGCCTCTGTGTGTGTGTGTGTGTGTGTGTGTGTGGTGGAGGGGTTAATTCTGGAAGGTACTGAAACTGTCGCAAATAAAACTGCTGAAGTTACTTTTGCATCGGCCATAAAACTAATTTAACTGAAGAAAAAGTCCTAATATGTCCTTTCAAGGCGTTCCATAGTCCTTTTATTGTCTACCTCAAGCATCAGCTGGAGGGCTAGATAGATGTTTATTTGTGGGATGACCTTACAAATATAACCTGACACAATAAAATGCATAAAACATAAACAAAACTCTAAATTACCAACTAAAAAATACCTACAAAATACTGCCACTTTTCCTTTATAGAGTTAGACTTAAAGCAGATTTAAATATATATTTAACACCCAAGGTCCTCAAGAGACAATCAAATAAAGAGAATAAACATAACCTCCAACCTTTCTAGACAGCAGAAAGACTTACACCATAGACTTGATTAGTAAAGTAGACCTTATTCCCTGGTAAATACCGTCTAGTTTTAACTGGTGCAGCTCTGTGATGGTTTCACTTCCTCTCTGTAACAAAGCTCCCAGAGGACTTGTTTCAGACTCTCCTCTCCTGCCCTGAGTTTCATTCAGTGTAAACGAAGCAGGCGACTAAATGGGATCTTGGACATTTTCCACATCAACTTCAAAGTTGATGCAGGAGAAAATTGCCCCGACGCTCTGTATATGTATTGGTTTGATTAAAGTTGTGTGTGCAACACTTTTGTAAAATGAAGCTGCGGAGCAGATAAAACACAATCAGACGAGCCATGAGTGATTATTTACACAATAGGCTTTAACTTAACCACATCCAACACTTGGCTGGAACAATAAACACATCTGGAACATCATAAAATTAAAAATGGAGGAAAAAAATGGAAAGTTGTGAGGAAAGTGTGCTAGATTTTTCCCCCGTCAGATGCTGACTTTATCTTTAAAATCAATAGTAAAATGTATTTTAGACTTAAATCCTTCCTGGTTTTAAAGTCTTACACATGCAAAGGTTTGAAGTTTATTTATGAAATATGATTTTATTCTTGTTACAGAGAAAGGATGAAAGGAATTTTACAACAACGGACGGAAAAAAATCAAAGAAAAATTTACATTAAAAAGAAAGAGTCCATTCAGATAAGGTCTCCCTCAATCCTCAATTCCTTGGAGGAGAAAGTGAATATGAAAGAAAAAATAAATGAACTTGGTAAAAAATGGAGAATATGAGGAAAGGATCAAGACCAAATCAGTTTCACCACCATGAAGGTCCAGTAAATCCTAATATCTACGGGAGAGTGTCTGAAAAAGAAAGAGGAGATAATATTAAATTAAAAATACATAAAATAAAGACAAATTCTGATTGAGATGGAAACACTCTCTTGAAATTACAGGACCTCCCCCAACCCATCCCGAACCCCCGCAATGGAACCCAGCTACAAGTGACCCAAGCGCAAATAAAACATCTTGCAAAATTTTGATTCAACAAAGATGTTTTTTCTCCTATAATTGTGTCTCCAAACCAATTAGATACTTAGCTCAGATCAGTGGCGCCCCCCAAAAAGATTCATAGGGGTGGCCATGGGACCAGAGAAGATTTGGGGGTAGCACACCTAATTGATCCTCATGAAAACTGGGAAAGTTTAGCCTGTGGTGATGCAATAAATGCTCCTTTATTCTTGTTCATCAAAAACATAAATTCATTTATGGTTTGTGTGAACAATAATATGACTTATTAAGTCGTTCACTGACAATGACGACTAAAGTCGTCATTTGCATTTTCTTACTGTGTGGGCATCGGAACGAGCCCCCGCACCGTAAAAACAAACATCTCAGCTCTAAAGCCGATCTTCATCCATGTACGTCACACGTCACGTGATCAAGAAGCAGAAAATCCATGTGTTAGGAGATCGTTTTGGGTCGCTGCTGTAAAAAAAGTGAGGCGCGAACCAGAAAAGCTTCTGCCGATCACAATTCAACAACAGATTATGAACGAACGGATAACGCTGGAAACGCGCGGATTCTTCCTGATGTCAGAGGTGAGCCTCCGCTTTGTTTTGGTTGTTTTGGCGTCAACATCATCCTAGCGCGCAATGTTCTGTGACTCTTAAAAAAAAAACAGTAAAAACGGTGAGAAACGCTGGCAGCGAAGGGCATTACCAATCAGGAAACAGCTGGAAGTGAATGAATTAAAGAACACTAGGTCCCAGGGTGTGGCCATCAATTTTGTAGGGGTGGCTGTGGCCACCCCTAGCCACCCCTTGGGGGCGCAACTGATTCAGATAATTGTTGTGCAATCTAGGCTTTGGGGTGAAGGAGTGTTCTGCAGTGAATTCAAAGGAGCTTGAGCAATGGCAACCAAGAAAAAAGTGGGTTATTGTTTCTTCTTTTGTGTTCAAATCAGTTTTCACCAACCCACCAGACACACGGCTTCATGCAAACCAGAACTTAGCTTTTCTGTTTTTGCATTTCTTGGTTGTTAATGTTGGACGTCACAGCTGGAGCCCCAGAGATGGATATTAGTACGTTTTGTGACTAAAAACCTAAAAGTTTTCAAAACCACATTTTAAATTCTCAGACAAAGAGCCTTTGTGTGTGTGTGTGTGTGTGTTCGTTCAAGTTGTATCTGCTGAGAGACACAAAAAAAGGCTGGAAAGTATAGAACCCCCCTCCCCCCGACGGGCTGCTGATTTGTGAGCAGAAGCATGCATGTGAAATCTATAAATGCTCTACTGACATATGGACGGACCTGCAGCCGGGCGACACGTAAACCCAAACCAGATTTACTCTTCATAAGTCGCGCTCCCATTAAATCGTATCTCACATTCTGTCCTCCTGAAATCCACTCTACTAATATCTCAAAGCAGCCCCGACATATAAATTCATTTCATGGAAATTGCTCCGTTCTCCATTTCAGAGATACAGTTATTAAAACTTTTGATTTAACTTCAGGTGAGCAAATATTGGGGTATTATGCTGCTCTGTGGGATGGATTTTATTTGATCGGGCTGTTTGTGATGGATGAGTCTGAAACCGAAACCTCTCAAAGCAAAGAGTCTCCAGAAAGCAGATCAAGGAAGATGTAACGTGTGAATAAAAACTCCATTATTCTGTAATATTTTATACGCTACACTTCCCACCCCGGCGCTGGGATTTTAGACATGTAGAATATTATTTTCATCTGCATATCACACTCAAATTTCTTCCCTCTGATGCTTTTCATGTGTTTTAATTCAATTTTCTAAGTTAAAATCAAACTCGTTAAAAGTTTATTTTTTGACGTAATAAAAGAACAAGAGTGATGAGCAGATCAACCCCATCTGGTGTCATTCTACTCCAGTTGCTCCCACCAGATTCTGTGGTTAGAGAAGCAGCCCACTACACGTCTGAAAACAACCTTAGTAAAAAAACAAAACAAAACAATAAAATAAATTTTCTTCATAAATCTCCTAAATTTGATTCATGCAACTTCACTAAACATCAAGCAGAGCATGAAACACAGCACCATCAGAATAAAACAAACTTTATAAGTTAGTTTTCATGCATTAATATAGACAGTTTACATCAAATATATCAATTTTTAAAATTCACGTATGGAAAATTTAAACTGCTTGTATTGGAGCTGCTATTTGCATTTATAAGGGTGGGACTAGATTTTAAAATTAAGTAATCAGGGGCTTATTAATAATTAAATCTTGATTAATCACATTTTAATCGTTCAACACAATTTGCAACATTTCTTAAATTGAAAATAATGTTAGTGAGGCACAGATGACATACCCACACTTAAATAAGTATTTCTGTAACCACAATGTCTATTTGATTATTTTGGTCTCATTATTAAGGAAAACATTGTGGGATTTGTTGGGATGTGTAAATATTGGTATGTGTGTTATTGATTAAATGTAAATGGACATGGAACATAGTAAATTTTATGTTCTAAACTGAACACTAGGTGGCAGCAGAGCACTGCCAATAAAAATAGAGGTGTGGTGTAGAGTTCAGGGGAAGTTCTGCTGAGAGTAACAAGATGAATTCTGCCTGTGCTCTTGTTCCTCCAGCTGTAATAATGTTCATATGTGTAAAGGTACTGCCTTCCTGCTTTCTACCAACTATAGAACTAAGAAGTAGATTTTTTTTCTTGTCTTCATCAACAGTAATTAGACATGATTAATTTAGTTTTAGTGTTTTGGTAACAAAACATATGGTCCTGTAGCCCAGTTATTTTTTTAGAGGTGCAACTTGATGATAGTTGTTCACATGTAGGGCATACATTTTGATGCTAGACTCCATCCCCCCCAATTGGGGGATGCTCAGGCCCAAGGGGTAATTTTTCAATGCAGTATTTTTTTGTAATTATTTACTCATAATTGACATGTTAAATTCCCACCCCTAACACACACACACACACACACACACACACACACACACACACATATATGTTTTTATATGTATAAAATTTATTCACAAAAAGTCTAAGTCTTCTTCGTCTTCCTCCACTTATCCGGGTCGCGGGGCAGCATCCCAACTAGGGAGCTCCAGACCGTCCTCTCCCCGGCCACCTCCTCCAGCTCCTCCGGCAGGACCCCAAGGCGTTCCCGGACCAGATTGGAGATGTAACCTCTCCAACGTGTCCTGGGTCGACCCGGGGGCTTCCTGCCGGCAGGACATGCCCGAAACACCTCTCCAGGGAGGCGTCCAGGAGGCATCCTGACCAGATGCCCAAACCTCCTCAACTGACTCCTTTTGATCCGGAGGAGCAGCGGTTCTACTCCGAGTCCCTCCCGAATGTCCGAGCTCCTCACCCTATCTCTAACGCTGAGGCCAGCCACCCTACGGAGGAAACTCATTTCGGCCGCTTGTATCCGCGATCTCGTTCTTTCGGCCATTACCCAAAGCTCATGACCATAGGTGAGGATTGGGACATAGATCGACTGGTAACTCGAGAGCCTGGCTTTCTGGCTCAGCTCCCTCGGCGACCCGGACCCCGAGATACTGAAACTCCTCCACTTGAGGTAGGACCTCTCCCCCGACCCGGAGTTGGCAAGCCACCCTTTTCCGGTCGAAAAAGTCTTAATTTTATCTAATTTGATACATCCTTATGTTAGTATTTGTCCTCCCAGAATGTCAAATTGTTCTCCCTACCCATCATTTTGCATTTTGTATGAATCAAATATGACTACATATTATAACTCCTTAGTTTTACGCCGTCCCTGTTGGGTCTTCATGTGTCGTTTTACCCCCAGAGGCTAGAGACATGAGCAGACAGAAGGGTCACCTGGACAGTTCTGTGTAAATACTCATGAGCTGAAACAACAAAACTTAGCTATAAATTTTTAAGTATTGAATAAAAACATAGAAATCACTGCCTTCAACTGAAGTATATCAGTGATTATACATATATATATATATATTTATATATTTATATATATATATGTTCACTTTATTCAAAACTTGTGTGCCTCAAATAACCATAGCATTCAATGTAAAGCTGTGTAATGCAAAATTAAGGGCAATATAAAGATTCACGAAGTACTATGCAGAGATTGTGATTTTTTTTTTTTAGATATTAGTTGTTTTAACCACTTTGATTTAATCCCCGCTCAGGTTAGTCCTTAGCTTGTCAGCCTTGTCAGAACTAATCAATGTTTCTGAGGACAAATATTCAACTCAATTCAAGTTTATTTATATAGATCATCAAGGCACTTCACAACGTAAGCATTTCAATACAGTTCAGTTTATTAAGCCAATCAGTAAAAAGTTTCCTATATAAGGAACCCAGCAAATTGCGTCGAGTCACTGACTAGTGTCAGTCTTTACAGCAATCATCATACTAAGCAAGCATGTAGCAACAGTGGAGAGGAAAACTCCATTTTAACAGGAAGAAACTTCCAGAGGATCCTGGCTCAGTATAAGCAGCCATCCGCCATGACTCACTGAGGATCGAGAAGACAGAGCACACACACACACTCACACGCACGCACGCTCGCGCGCACACACACAACATATATACCAAATAGCTATCTATAACCAGTAAAATATTCAATTTTCCTAACCTTTCTACCAAAACCCATCTTAAAGTGACTGTGTGTATTTTCCCTGGCAATAGGGGGCAGTGCATACCTAAATCATTGCAAGCAAGCAATATTTTTGTATTCATGTAAGTCTATACCAACGGATGGCTGTTGGGGGTCAAAAATCCCTGGGAGCACATATTTCGAATGAGTGCCTTGTCAGATTGTTTAACCAAAAGAAAAATTACAAGCACATCAGACTTCCGTTCATCACTGGTAACAAGCAAAGAGGTAAATGTGCAAAGCAACAACGTTTATGGATGGTGAAAGTTTTGTAAATGCTTGTTACAAAACAAGTAAATGTGTTTTGGCCTCATGGGCTCCCGTAGGAGCAAATTGTGTCTAATATGGCATTAATGGTAAAAAAAAACTACACATTGTCACTTTAAAAGATCTGAACTGTTGTGTTCAGATGCCACAACGCTAATGACACATTCAGCTGGGATCTAAAGGACTTTTCCTTTCCTTTTGTCTTCTTAGTGTCTGATTTTGTTCCCAAAGGAATGAAGAGAATACTAAAAGAAAGACTTTTAACTCACAGTGATTTTATTTTCTGTGGCAATAAAGAGCACTTAAATAAAAACGGTAACCATGGTTTTTGGCCCAATTGTCCCACTGATAATAATGGTTGTGGTCATGGTCTTGGCTACACTCTCCCAGTTGGGCCACCACAGGGGATTGTCATCTTTTTTCTATTTGGGTCCACCCCAGCTTGTATTTAATACGAAATAAACTTTGTTCCTGTTAAAGTTGCCGTCTGGCTGTTGTTTGTTTTGGGTATTATCTAGAATCCCTCCCTTTTTTCTCACTGCAAAGAACTTGATCATTTACATTCGTTTTCCTAACCAGTATCATTTCTGTGTTAAATTATTTATAGACAAACAACAATTTCAAGAGATTATAGTTTATTTTAGATGTCAGCAATAAAACAATAGCACTTTCACTCTTCATTATTCGGTTTGATGATTTCTTTTTTCCAAGGTCGGAGATTACTGTAAAAGAGCACTAATTTAATTTAACCTTCTGAACAACTACAGTGTTGTGTGCCAATGGAAATGGGTCATGGGGATGAATAAATTGATATATTTTAGGGAAAAAAGGAATTTACTTTGGCAAACACAAGCATGAGGGTGTTTCAAAACTGACAAGAGGGAAGTGTGTTATGTGGAAAATCTAAAAACGCAGGGCGGGGACATCTCTGTGACTCCGGATTTCAAGGCTCTGACCATTTCTGAGGCCAACCTTTTGCTTCTTCGAGCCAACATTTTAATGCAACTTTCTTAGTAACTGGTTGTCTTTTGATTCAACTACAACAGACTGGAGTGCTTTCTTTTACGGGAAAATGCTGATGGGAAAGTGTCGGTCAGAGTCAGGTGCCATAGTACGAGAAGTTCTCTGCACCTAATGCACATTTGGTTTGAACTAAATGTGTTTTAGATGCATGATTTATTTTTGGCACTAGTGTCTGACGACATAAATGATCTCTTTAAAGAAAGACTTGAGAAGATGTTGGATGAAGTAAAAGGCGGTGCAGAAATGGAACTATTTCTAAAAGAACTCAGAGTTGCATGTAGAAGACCTGCGGCAGATGGCAGGTGCCATTCTTCTTTAGTGTGACTTTCTCTCTGGTGTGTGCAGAGCTTTGACTGCACCTGAGGTGGTAGATCCAGCAGCTTGTATGCCTGCAGGCAGTAGAACTGCTTCTGGGAGCAAAACACCCTTACCTTTAGATTCTGAAGGGCAAAGAGTGGGGGAAAAGAAGCACTAGAAAGTTCACTGTATACCTCCATCCCTGAGGGGTGCGGCCGGGCCGAGATGTAAGCCTTTGCCAGAGGATTCAGGTAGATGGGAGCCGTACCATCTAGGACTTTGTATGCTAGTGTTAGCAATTTGAATTTGATGCGTGCAGCTAGCAGTAGCCAGTGGAGCTCAATGAACAGAGGGGTGACGTGTGCTTTTTTTTACATTGGGACTCCTGTGGCAAGATGGTGCACGGTAGAGGATTGTCCAAGCCAAGATACACTGAATGTGAGGTACGATTCAAACCAGGCGTGTGCTTTCTCTGTGATGCCCGTGCTAGAGAGTGTGGACAAAAGGAAGCCATGGTTGACAAAATTATGCATGTATTTAAGTATAATGTATTTAAAGTTCCTGCCCCGCACATGTAGTTTAAAAATGATTTGTTTTTGTTTTACATGGTCTTTTTCCTCTTGCTTTAATATTTTAAAATATAAAACATTAGAACACTAATACACAATGCAACAATCGTGCTGTAGTCAAGACCAAGACATTACTGACATCAGAGAGAACCGAGACCAAGACAAGTAAATCAGTACATATGTCAAAGGAATATTGTAATAAAACAAAAATGTTTGTATTTTTTTTTACCTTGAAATTTTTTTTTCATCATAAAATTATATCATTAATTATTCAGGAACAGTTAAAATAAAACGTTATGTAATTCCAAGACTGAACATCTTGTGGTAAAGAAACCTCTCAACCGTCGTCGTCTTCGTCTTCCTCCGCTTATCCAGGTCCGGGTCGCGGGGGCAGCATCCCAACTAGGGAGCTCCAGACTGTCCTCTCCCCGGCCACCTCCACCAGCTCCTCCGGCAGGACCCCAAGGCGTTCCCGGACCAGATTGGAGATGTAACCTCTCCAACGTGTCCTGGGTCGACCCGGGGGCCTCCTGCCGGCAGGACATGCCCGAAACACCTCCCCGGTGAGGTGTCCAGGAGGCATCCTGACCAGATGCCCAAACCACCTCAACTGGCTCCTTTCGATCCGGAGGAGCAGCGGTTCTACTCCGAGTCCCTCCCGAATGTCTGAGCTCCTCACCCTATCTCTAAGGCTGAGCCCGGCCACCCTATGGAGGAAACTCATTTCGGCCGCTTGTATCCGCGATCTCGTTCTTTCGGTCTTTACCCAAAGCTCATGACCATAGGTGAGGATTGGGACGTAGATCGACCGGTAAATCGAGAGCCTGGCTTTCTGGCTCAGCTCCCTCTTCACCACGACAGATCGGCTCAAAGTCCGCATTACTGCAGATGCTGAACCAATCCGCCTGTCGATCTCCAGATCCCTCCTACCCTCACTCGTGAACAAGACCCCGAGATACTTAAACTCCTCCACTTGAGGTAGGACCTCTCCCCCGACCCGGAGTTGGCAAGCCACCCTTTTCCGGTCGAGAACCGTGGTCTCAGATTTGGAGGTGCTGATCCTCATCCCAGCCGCTTCACACTCGGCCGCGAACCTACCCAGCAAGAGCTGAAGGTCAGAGCTGGATGAAGCTAGGAGGACCACATCATCCGCAAAAAGCAGAGACGAGATTCTCCTGCCACCAAACTCGACACACTCCACGCCACGGCTGCGCCTAGAAATTCTGTCCATAAAGGTAATGAACAGAACCGGTGACAAAGGGCAGCCCTGGCGGAGTCCAACCCTCACGGGGAACAGGTCAGACTTACTACCGGCTAGGCGGACCAAACTCACGCTCCTCTGGTAAAGGGACTGAATGGCCCTTAACAGAAAGCCACCCACCCCATACTCCTGGAGCATCCCCCACAGGGTGCCCCTGCGGACATGGTCATAAGCCTTCTCCAAATCCTCAAAACACATGTGGATTGGTTGGGCAAACTCCCATGCCCCCTCCATCACCCTTGCAAGGGTATAGAGCTGGTCCATAGTTCCACGGCCCAGACGAAAACCACATTGCTCCTCCTCAATCTGATATTCAACTATCGATCGGACCCTCCTCTCCAGTACCTTGGAGTCGACCTTTCCAGGGAGGCTGAGGAGTGTGAACACACCCTCAGGTTACCCTTCTTAAAGATGGGGACCACCACCCTGGTCTGCCACTCCCTAGGAACTGCCCCCGATGACCACGCAATGTTTCAGAGAAGTGTCAACCATGACAGCCCTACAACATCCATAGCCTTGAGATACCCAGGACGAACCTCATCCGCCCCTGGGGCTCCGCCGCTGTGTAGTTGTTTGACTACCTCAGCAACTTCTGCCCCCGAGATTGGACAGTCCATCCCCAGGTCTCCCGGCTCTGGTTCCTCCTCGGAATGTGCATAGGTGGGATTGAGGAGCTCCTAAAATTATTCCTTCCACCGTCCGACTATAGCCCCAGTCAGCAGCTCCCCATCCCCACTGTAAACAGTGTGAGCAAGTTTCTGCCTTCCTCTCCTGAGGCGCCGGACAGTTTGCCAGAACCTCTTTGGAGCCGATCGATAGTCTTTCTCCATAGCCTCACCAAACTCCTCCCACGCCCGAAATTTAGCCTCGGCAACTGCCACTGCTGCACCCCGCTTGGCTCTCCGGTACCTGTCTGCTGCCTCCAGAGACCCACAGACCAGCCACGCCCTGTAGGCCTCCTTCTTCAGCCTGACGGCTCCCCAAACCTCTGGTGTCCACCAGTGGGTACGGGGGTTGCCACCACGACTGGCACCGGCCACCTTGCGACCACAGCTACCAACAGCCGCCTCAACAATCGCAGAGTGGCACAAGGCCCACTCAGAGTCAATGTCCCCCACTGCTCTCGGGATGCGGTCAAAGCTCTGCCGGAGGTGGGAGTTGAAGACCGTCTTAACAGGTTCTTCTGCCAGGCGTTCCCAGCAGACCCTCACTATGCGTTTGGGTCTGCCAGGTCTACGCGGCATCTTCCCCTCCCATCTGATCCAACTCACCACCAGGTGGTGATCAGTTGACAGCTCCGCTCCTCTCTTCACTCAGGTGTCCAAAACATACGGCCGCAGGTCAGATGATACGACTAAAAAGTCTATCATCGACCTGTGACCTAGGCTGCCCTGGTACCAAGTGTACCGATGGGCATCCTTATGTTCGAACATGGTGTTCGTTATGGCCAAACTGCTGCTTGCACAGAAGTCCAATAACGAAACACCACTCGAGTTCAGATCAGGTGGGCCGTTCCCAATCACACCCCTCCAGGTCATGCTGTCATTGCCCACGTGAGCATTGAAGTCCCCCAGCAGGACAATGGAGTCCCCTGATGGAGCACTATCTAGCACTCGTCCCAGGGACTCCCAAAAAGGGTGGGTACTCTGAACTGATATTTGGCCCATAAGCACAAACAACAGTCAGGACCTGTTCCCCGACCCGAAGGCGCAGGGAAGCTACCCTCCCGTCCCCCAGGGTAAACCCCAACACACAGGCACAGAGTCTTGGGGCTAACAAAAAGCCAACCCCAGCCCTCCGCCTCTCACCCGGAGCATCTCCAGCAAAGGAGAGTGTCCAACCCCACTCAAGGACTTGGGTTCCAGAGCCAATGCTATGTGTCGAGGTGAGTCCGACTATATCTAGCCGGTACCGCTCAACCTCTGCCACAAGCTCCTGCTCCTTCCCCGCCAGTGAGGTGAACCAGTAAAGAGCTTGTGGCTGAAGACCTGTCTATTACACTGCTGTGTATATTGTAATGAACTGTGATACTAATTAATAAGCATGAATAATTAATAACTGTCCCCAACAATGTCAAAAGCAAACTGACATCCTTGGTTGTGAGTTTTGGTGATGGGGCCCAGTGTTATATTTTTTTATGGAGTCCTGCATCCACCTACTATAAATCAGCACCTTTGGCAGCTGGGAAAAATTGTTACACTACCAATGATTTTAAGTTGTTATTCTCTCATCAGTAAGGCATGCACAAAAAGCCCATAAGCAATGGTCTTGACTGGTCTTGTTAAAAAAAAGCCGAGCCCGCCCAGTCATAGACCGAGACAAGACCATCCATCCATCTATTTTCATCCGTTTATCGATGAAAGGCCCAGACTTCCATCTCCCCAGCCACTTGGGCCAGCTCCTCCAGGGGAATCCCAAGTCGTTCCCTGGCCAGGTGAGAGACATAGTCCCTCCACCGTGTCCTGGGTCTCCCTTTAGGCCTCCTCCCATTTGGACGTGCCCGGAAAACCTCACCAGGTAGGCATCCAGGAGGCATCCTGACTAGATGCCCAAGCCCCCTCAACTGGCTCCTCTCGATGTGGAGGAGCAGCGGGTCTACTCCGAGCCCCTCCTGGATGACCGAGCTTCTCACCCTATCTCCAAGGGAGAGCCCAGCCACTCAGCGGAGAAAACTCATTTCAGCAGCTTGTATCCACAGTCTCGTTCTTTCGGTCATGATCATAGGTGAGGGTAGGAACGTAGATCGACCGGTAAATCGAGAGCTTTGCCTTCTGACTCGGCTCTCTCTTCACCACAACAGACCGGTACAACGCCCGCATCACTGCAGATGCAGCACCAATCCGTCTATTTATCTCACGCTCCAGTTTTCCCTCACTCGTGAACAAGACCCTGAGACACTTAAACTCCTCCACTTGGGGCAGGAGCTCATCCCTGACCCGGAGAAGGCATTCTACCCTTTTACGAAGAACAAGACAAGACCAAGAACATAACAATTTGGTCTCAAGATAGGTCTTGGGAATAAGACTAGCTTGTCAAGCTAATCAAACAAAGTGTTAGTCCAATAATAAAATGTAAATGGTAAAATGGTAAATGGCCTGTATTTGATATAGCGCCTTCTAGAGTCCTGGAACCCCCCAAGGTGCTTTACAACACAACCAGTCATTCACCCATTCACACACACATTCACAGACTGGTGGGGATGAGCTACAATGTAGCTACAGCTGCCCTGGGGCGCACTGACAGAGGCGAGGCTGCCGAGCACTGGCACCACCGGTCCCTCCGACCACCACCAGCAGGCAACGTGGGTTAAGTGTCTTGCCCAAGGACACAACGACAGCGACAGACTGAGCGGGGCTCGAACCTGCAACCTTCCGATAACGGGGCGAGCACTTAACTCCTGTGCCACCGTCGCCCCAAAATGTAAACCAATCTGTGAAATGACAATGTTTAGGATCAGTGTTATTTTTATATTAATAAGTAATATGACTTTAATTTAGCTGCACTAGACATACTGATCCACGTAATGCTTGTAGTCACATGACACATTTTATCTTTCTCATCCAATCGGAACCTTACTTTCTGAAGCGTGGCGTGCTCTCTGTGGTGTTTATAAATCTGTCAAACTCTGATTCGACCGTAAATCAAAACATCCAGATTAATAAAACAAGTCCCCATGCCATCTTAAGCCAGTTCACCGCATTCTAAGAGAAGTATTGGACCGGCCACCTGGACTTCCTTTTTAAGCAAAAAACCGACAAGCTGGAAAATCTGTTGCACTTTACCATCCAAGCAACGATTCGTTTCAGAATAAAAGCTGAACTCACTGACCCTCAGGGTCCATCTGACGCTGTCAACCAGCTGTCGCTTTTTACCTGGAGACAATCCAAAGACTAGTCTGTCGTACTGCTGACGCTGTTTCATCGGCTCCGGTACTGTAAGGAGGGTCAGAGGACCTGGCATTCTGGATATGTACGGAGGTCTCATCCTAAGGATATGTGTGGAGCGACAAAATGGCGTCTCATGTGTTTATGAAACTCCGATCATAGCTCAGAGCAAAACATTACTTCCCACTCAGACTGTTTCTCCGGGTACGAGAGTTCTGATGACAACATCACTCACACATACACCATCCATCTCACATCTCATTCACACCAAGTTCCATTCATTACCCAGAGTTTAGAGTTAGTCTTGTTTAAAAATGTTTAGAAATAAATCTTCTTAAACTTTTTAAAGGTGACTCTCTTCTCTTGTCCCCCAGTCAATACGAAGTGGTTACATAATCCCTGCAATAAAAAGTTCCAATCTTCTGGTTTAAATTATCAAAAGATCCATAAGATTGATTTCAAATTTCCTATGGAATCTCACATTTTATGGTTCATTAAATAGATGTAAATTAAATTATTACAGCTCCTAATGAGAAACTTGTTACTTTATATCAACTTGTGAGTTGCCGAGTCAGCTGGAGACTTGGCCTAGACTTAGCTGCATTTCTCTTGTTCGCTCTTCGTTCTTCCATCTCAGAAACATTGTTAAGCTGAGTCCAATTCTGTCTTGCTCTGAACTTAAGACAGTTCTCCACACCTTCATCTCCTCACGCTTAGACTACTGTAACTCTCTTTTCACGCTGCTGAGCAGAATGATAAATGACCCGCCCTTGTATTGCGCCTCTCAGAGTAAGGACTCCAAAGCACTTTACACTACAGTGTATCATTCATCCATTCACACACTGATGGTGATGAGCTACAATGTAGCCACAGCTGCCCTGGGGCGCACTGACAGAGGCGAGGCTGCCGAGCACAGGCGCCACCGGTCCCTCCGACCACCACCTACGGTGGGTGGATTAAGTGTCTTGCCCAAGGTACTGTTGCCCAAACCTCCCTGAACTGTCTACAGGTGGTTCAGAATGCTTGTGCTCGGCTTCTGACCAAGTCCTCCAAACACACCCACATCACCCCGCTTCTCCTTCAGCTTTACTGGCTGCCAGTCAACTTCAGGGTTCATTTCAAGATCCTGGTTCTGGTCTTTAGGGCCTTACATGGACAAGCACCATCATAAATTGGTGATCTTCTCAATCCTTACACCCCCAGCAGGTCTCTGAGGTCCAGTGACCAAAGCCTACTGGTTATGCAGCGCACCAGGATAAAGACCAATGGCGACAGATCATTTGTTGCTGTGGCCCCCAGACTCTGGACCTCTCTCTACCTGAGCCTGAGATCAGTGGACTTCTTTAAAAAGCAGCTGAAAAGTCACCTGTTCAGACTGGCTTTTGTGTGACCTTCGTCACCACCCTCTCCTTATTCTGTTCTTATTCCGCCTTTCCGGGATTCATTCATTTCCCTCATTCCTATTCATTTTCTCTCTCCCTTTCCTTAAATTTTTGATCTCTTTTTAAACATTTTTAATGGTTTTTGAAATCTTTTTATACTTGACGTTTTATTTTTTGTTTTTATCTTGAGAGGCGTTATATAAAAGGGTTACTCAACTAATTTCAGTGCCAAACAATGTAGTTACGTGAAAAATTCTAAAAGACTAATGCCTCAAATCACGTACGAGCCAATGACGACAGCCAGTACAAATTCAAAATGTAGTGCAGAGTTTTGACCTGAAGGGGGCGACATAATCGCATTTTAGGTAGAATATTTACATTTTAGATAAGATTCCCAAAAATACCAAAATAATTATTACACATGTCTACAGCACTATTAGCCACTCATTTCTACAGTTCATCAGCAAAAAAGAAAAGTTGATTTGGAGGTGACTTGCTCTTTAACTAGGTGATATTAAAATGTGTGTACCACTTTAAGAGTCTGTCTTGGTGGCTTCTTCCAGTTATTAATAGAGCCTCTGTGTCTTCCTACTCTGACGTAATGCCACAGAGAGACAGGCGGAGGGGTCCTGTCACTGCAAAGCGATAACACTAGTCTGAGAAAAAAAGGAAACAAGATTTGCCGATTTGGTTTCCCGTGGACAGCAAATCCCTGCTCCGGGGGTCTGAATCATAATAAAAACTCGGAATACGGCAAATATCCGAGTCAAACTTCCTCACTATTCAGTCGGCATTAGCTTACTGCATGTGCAGCCGTGAAGTCTTAACTATCTCTCTCTTCCCCCCTCAGACCAAAGAGAGAAAAAAAGAGACAGCCAAGACACAGTCACCCCGTCCGACATCATCAACAAACAAAAAAACCCACAAAGAGACGATCCAGCCAGCCAGCCACCATCTTAACAGGCTGCTGAAAGAGACACACAGGGAAAAAGAGGCTTGTTTTGATCAACAGGTAAGCGGCACCCAAAAGAAAAAGGACTAGCAACACTAACACAAGTCTCTCATGTATCGCTTAAGGAAGAGGAGGTATAGAAGCGTGTCGGCGGTGGAGGCTTGGAGTTGTAGGCGGCGAAGTGCATGAGGCTCGGAGACGAAAAATCGCTCGTTCCCCCCTCTGAAGGAAGCGATTAAAGGAGGCAGAAATGTTGCTGTTAGCCGTTTGTAGTTTTACGACGGGCAGCAGTCGGTTTGCGTCTTATGTAACTAACGGCCTGAGCAGCGTCGGGTCGTGGAGGAAAGAGGGATCTGCTGAATGAGAGGGAGGAAAAGAGCAGCGCCGCTTTGAATTCACATGGCAATTTACATTTAGACTCCCCAAACGCCACTCTTAATACAAACGGGAAAGAGTGGGGCAGAGGAGAGCCACTGCTTTGATTTAGTTTGAAGCCAGCAAACAAGACGCGGAGTCGCCTTAAGAAGTAGGTTTGTGTTTTTCCTCTTTAATCTCGTGCCGTTCACTTTACGATAAGTGGGCATCCTGATTGATTCTGATTTCAGCCACTACTACTACTGATTTTATCAGTACTAAAACTAACTTATAAGGGTTGCTTTAAAGTTATGTATTTAAAGTGATAACTCATTTTTTATGACTATTCAAGATGCAAACTTGATACTCAAGTTCAGATTTCTTCTTAATCCTCCGCATGACGCGCGTCACGGAAAGCGTGCCATAAAAGCACACATTATTGTCGCTGAATGAACCCAAAGCGTCAAACAAGTGTGAGTTTACTTCAAAAGGGGGTTGTTTATTAGTTTACGACCGATATGGCGCTGTTTTTGCACCTCTCAATCGCTGTTTGGGCCGAGCAGGCTGCATGGTGGATGCTATTAAACTGATCTGAATCTTATCAGCCAAACAAGACAAGTGCACGCTATTAGCTGGAAGTCTCGCGGGATTTGTTTATGTATTTGTTGTTGTTGATTGATTAGTGATGCCTGAAAACCTTAGTTGCATTTTCACCCAACTTTTGAAAAAGTTTCACCCCCTCTTCTTCTTCTTCTTCCTCCTCCTCCTCCTCTTCCTCGTTGTAACAAACTGTGATGTTCCTTTGAGATAAGGGAGCCGGGTAGGCATGACAACTCTGTGGGGAGAGCAGAGTATGTGAAGCCAGTACAATGAGGCACACACTGCAAGGAAGCTTTTTAACACACTCCTTCACCACAGTTCCCCCCCGAACAACAAAAAACTTGCCTGTGTGGACTTTTATTCTGCAGATAACCCCTCAAGTTTTTTTAAGCAACTCAGACCTGTTAGATCTACTTATCTGAGATTTTATGAAGTGATAAAGTTCAAGTTGTTGTCAATTATTTGTTAATTAGCATGTATTTAGCTTAAAATGACTTTAAAATTAGGTTGATCAGTTTTCTCAAACTTTTCCCTGAGGAAAAAAATAATCTGGGGAATTTTGTAAATTTTTATGAGAATAACAATTCAACTTTTAATAATTTGCAAAAATAAGGAATTGATCAATTATCTTAACTCTCATGTATTCTGTCAAAGAGCAAGAGGTGTTTTTGTTTTATGGCTCAAAGAAACTTTTAGCTACTTGTTTGTCATTTCTATGAGTTTTCTCACATCAGCTTTTTGTTTTTCATGTGTAATAATGACAAATGTCCTAGTAGTTTCTCAATTCTCATAGGCTTTTCTTTGGTTTGTATAAAAAGTAGATTTTCATCAGAGCCTCTCATTGGAACTGGTTTTTCCGTTTTCTTATACTCTTATTTTTATTTATTTATTTTTTGCTTCAAATGTGACAAAAGTATGTTTAAACTAACTTTAATACCTCTAAATCTTTGCTGTGCTCTATAAGAATAAAAAAGTTGAGCTCCAGATGTACGAGCTTCCTGGACACTGGATATTATAGTATCTCGCGGCTGTGTTCGTAGCCGCTATTAAACGTCAAAAAATGGTTGACAACTTCTTAAAGGGAGCCTCTTGCTTGTAAAACTCATTTGTGTGTGTGAGAAAGAGCAGGCGAGACAGCAGAGCGTTTATTCCACGGCCCGCTCATATGGCTGCAATATGTGAATTCTCTGTGGTGGAACTATTGGGGGAGAGAAAGTTTTCAGAGAGAGAGGCAATGGGGGGAACACACGGAGCGAGGGAAGTCAGAAATGTCCTGTTCAACTAGAGCTGGAATGCATCTCCTGGTTTTATTGATGGTTTGATGTTCCGGAAGACACGAAGAACAACTGTAGCGATTTTGCGGGCTGCCATGTATTTGTCTGGTTGTTTTTAAAGTGGTGCCGCGTTACACCGAGAAGGGGAAATCTAGTCAGCTTTTTCCGTAGCACGAAAAGAAGTGTTTTCACCCGTAGAGGTTAGCATGGAAATAAAAGATGCCGTGCATTTTTTTGTGGTCAAATTCTGTCATTTCACCAACAAGCTGACTGGATTAATAAAGAAAAAGTTTGTATCAAACTTTTTTTTAAAAGCCAAAGTAAAGATTTATCGTGAAAGTCAGTGTTCCATTTGCTTAAATTAGCGCAAAAGTCCATCACTTGTTAACAGAGAACTTTTTCCTTCTTCTCCGGGTTCCAATTTTCATCCAGAACTTTGTTTTTAAAACTTTTAAAACAGAAACTAGAGCTCCATTTTTGTCTTTTCTCCTTGTTTTTCTTACCCACTAATCCTTCAATATTTAAAGGCAAAATCAAAATCCTGTCGCTCACAATCAAAAAGTTGCATCCTTTCTTATTTATTTTTTCATTTTTGGTGTTTCTTGATGCGCCAACTAATTAGATGAATGGGAAGAGTATTTTCTCATAAGTGCCCTCAGCTCGCTGAACTTCCTCAGCACCGTTTTCCTCCACCATAAATTAAATCTGTATTCCGACCTATTCCAAAGGGATTTTTAAAAAGGTATTCTTTTATGTAGACTCACATTTCCTATTTATTTGTCATTTCTAATCACATTTATTTATGAATTGAATCGTCCCAACACTCATTGTTGTTAGTAAGCGGAAAAGATAGCATCGATTAGAACAATCAGCTGTGATTCATCTCACCTCCTCGTATAGTTCAGATAAAGCAAAACACCCATTTGTCACGGTCGGTTTATTTGGAGAAAAGTAGTTTATTTTTCTCCAAACCCAAAGATGTTAAGCTTGTTTTACTGTCTAAGCTTATTGTTTTGTGCCCTTTTTATATTCGCTTCCCTGGTAAAAGTGGTGGCATTGAAGGGCTTTATAATTTTTTTCTGACTGCGTTTACTGGAAATCCGTCTGGAAAAGGGTGTCTGCTAAATGGCCAAAATGCCATCCTTGCGCTGTCTGTGGTTTGTACGGTCTTGTTTAGGCCGGAGTCTCTCTTCTTCTGTCTTTTGGTCTATTTCAGACTTTAAATGTAGTCTTTTTTAGATGGCCTGCTTCAGATAACGAGCACATGGTCTTGGTTTAAGGCAAGATGATCCCTTTTTCCCTCGGCTTTCCTATTTCTTAACATTTACTTATTTTTAGGAACATCAAAGTCTGAAATGTAAGGATCTTTTTAGCTAAAGAGATAAAAAAAATCCTTCTTAAAAAGTTACATGGAAAAGTGACGAGTGGCGACTCCGTGGTCACTTCGATGAGCGTTCGGCTCCCACAACTCTACTAATACTTGTTCCTTTTCACGACTGCGAGTTAAAGCTCTATAAGGCCACAAACAACACTGGTTGCAAACACGTGTAACGGAGTTTTTACAGCATCAGAGCCACCAGGAAACCAGTGGCAGCCTGTCTGAGGCAGCTGGGAAATGAAACGTGCCAGATTGCTCTGTGAGTGCTTTGACTCAGCAGCGTACGAGTTGCACGACACTTCCTGTACGCCCAGACGTTTGGTTATCAATCGCATTTCAGATGAGTTATTTTATGTAAAAACACCGGAGGCTCCGGTTGCATCTTCACCAGAATGGATT